>NW_023340095.1:13383734-13397957 GCF_004916995.1 Morone saxatilis | reverse complement strand
TATCTGTGTGGATTGGATAGAAATCTGCGTGAGAAGGCCCACCAGCAGGGTGATCTTGGGGGATTTGGGAGTCCGTTTTAGTATGCTTTGTTCCGTACACGTTGATTAACCGCGAGTTTTATGTGCTGGGCAGCAGGAATTAAAAGGAATCCACCCGTAGAGAAAAATCATTGAAATCTCCTGCATTCATGTGTTTAGATCACCCGTATTTCTGGAACCTGAGGCCAGCATATTAACACTAAGGGTAACTTCACTTCACTGTTGATTTAATAAATTAAAGAAAACAACATCTTTTCTTCTATAACGATTAAGGTTGTTAACAAAAATGATTAACAATTGTGAAACAGGAGTTAAAATAAGTATTTCTATGTGATTGTTTTGTTGTTGACCCAGGTCCTAAATGTATGCACCTAACAACCTCCTACCATGCAGACTGTACTTCGCTTGCCACGTGGTTTGACATTGAGTGACCCCTGTGTTTGGAGTAATGAAGAACCCCCCAAGTGCACATTTATAATTTGAGCTGAGGTCCTTGTGGGTGATGTTTCGGCTTCGGGTGTGAGTTCCTTCCTTCGCAGTCCTTCAATGTGGGGACAGCGACCAGGACAGATAGGTTCTGGAGCAACTGCAGGATCTGCTGTAGTGGTGCCTTTGAAAAGCAGTGTGCTTGGAGGTGGTGGGCAAGAATAGAGTAGCAAACGCTCATCAGGGAACCATGTGAGTCTTGGCTATAGGGAGTTGCTCTGGGACTTTCAGAAAGACAGCAACATTTTCACCGAATCCTTCAAAGTTACATCAGGGCCACCCAGAGTTCATTGACTTCTCAGGGTTTTGTCGGAGAACAGAGTTTTCCATTATGGAGAATGTTATTGTGGGTTGGTCGGGACATTGCTTTACAAATTTGATCAAGGTACATTTAAGATGCAGACGTCAATCAGTCAAGTGTAATGTATCTTGAAATTGATTATAAGGTAGTATTATAAACATAACTGTGGTTGGTTTTTCCATCCCTCAGGTTGAATTGCCAGCCAATAATTTCTTCTTGTTCAAGCAGCTTGATTTTCAGTAAAGCCGTGGCGCAGATTAAGACGGGGTATTGATTGCTTTTACATATGGGTTTTTAATGAGTGTAGAATGAGATTTTCTAAGGGCTGCAATTTAATTATTTCCATTGCATCATTTTATTGTCTACAAAGCCATAGGGGACACCCTCAAACTTGCCTTCTCCCAAACCCAAAAAATATTGAATAAACAGAGAAAAGCTCTACATCTCCACATTATAGACATGAAACCAGCAAATGTTGTTGTGTTCTTTTTTCTGGTGAGGGATAAGTAAGATAAATTTGGTGTCAAAATAAATTTCCTGTTGATCAGTTTATGGATTAAAGAAGCAATTTCATCCCGGAAACATTAATCTTTATTGAATAGTGGGTTATGATATGTTGTCGAAATGTAACATAAATTTTTGAATTTTGGTGCCTAATGTTGACCGAAGAAAAGATGGTTTTGTAGTCTCACCCCCTCCTAAAAACAAAGATTGAGACTTTTCCTGCTTTCCAGTGAATGCAAAATGACTTGTGGGAATTCTTATGGAATGCAGACACTTGGAAATCCGTTAATTTTCTCTCCCGTCTCAGGGGAAAATGAGGGAATGGTGCACGACCATTCAAAAATATGACTGGGTTTCTAACGATACAAAGCTTAATGCAAATGGGTGAAGTGTCCCTTTAAGTTTCTCGTTGTTTCAGCACTAATGAGATGTTACACAAATTTGGATTTTTTTGCAGATTCTCAATGCCATGTCTGTCGAAGTTGGCCACCTGTCTAACTGATCTGCACCTTCAACAAAGCCCTCTTATGGGCCACATTGTCAATATTCTGAGTCAGAGGTTGTCGTCTATTGATGACCCCAGGTTGGTCATGAGACACATATACAAATATAAATACAAATACAAGTGCCTCATACTGTTTATTTACCATGTGGTCATGTTTTCCCAGGGTCCTAACTACACTGATGATTAGCGTGGCAAACCTGGCGTCACCGAAGCTTCGGGATGCCCTCATTAACAAGGCAGATCAGCTTCTAGACCCCACGAATACCTCAACTTTCAACGACTCGCGGAGAGTGGTGCAATTCCTGCGCAGCATCAGGAACATTCACCGGCCTCTGCTGGAGAAGTGCAACAAGATAATCTCGCAGCACATTCACACTATGGATGTAGATGATATTAGCATCATCGCGGGGATGTATCTGTTCCTGCAGATAAGCACCTTTGACTTCAGGCTGGCTATTAAAAAAAGGCTACATGAACTGGTTGATTCATGCAACGATCCTCTCTCCTTCACTAAACTGTTTCTCTGCCTGGCTCCGATAGCCAGCGAGGAGACCATTGAAAGGTTTGTGTCATTATCAGTGGAAATCTAAACCCTTTACAGTGATTCTTGAGTCTCACAGATCTCCCATCTGGTTTCATCCCTCTTAGGTTGGAGGAACTTGCCTTCCTGTGGGTGGATGACCTCGATGTACAGCAGACTGTGGGTATGGTTGAAACTCTAGACTCGATTCGGAGCAAGAATCATGCCTTACTTCAAAGGTGAGTCCATATTTCTGCCATAGAGGACCTTCGCAGCTTAACAAGCAGATGTATCGATATATGTCAGCTAGCAAGTAATGAGTTGTAATGTCAGTAATAATTGCAGTACAGGAATGACAAAAACATTTTTTTGAGGAACACTCAGCATTCATTCTTGACCGTGGAAACCCGTTTAGGAGCTCTTCTGGGGCTTTTGATTGTGTCACATGATCTTCCTCAGCAGACACACTTTAAGGGATTTCCTTGCCCATATTGTCTTAGGTTGAGATACCGATATATTGGCCAAAACGCAGACACATCGGTATTGTATTGGTATTTGTATGCAACTGACATTCCCGGTGTATATAATGCAGAAAAAAATACTTGTAAAATGTTGGCGTCACTGCGTCAGAGTAAAAGAGAAGAAGCAACTCTCAGCAATGTCAACTAGAATTGTTTGACAATGTACATGTTGAATGATTTAACGTGTTAAAGAATATTTAACTGCTTTTTAAAATATTCTTTAATAAAGATATTTGTTTAGGAAAACAGTCTTATGAGGACTTTTGCCATATCAGTCATTCTGGAAAAGGTCATTCTAGTTTCAAACCTCATTATATCGGGGGATCCTGATAGCTCGGCTGGTAGAGCTGGCGCCCCCATGTACCAAGGCTGAGTCCTTACTGCACCGGCCATGGGCTCAACTCTGACCTGTGTCATCCCCACCCTGTCACTCTTCAACCATCACTATCGATTAAGGGCAATAAAAACCCCCAAAATATTAAAAATACAAAAAACATCACTATATCAGCCACCATATTGGTAATTAGTAAATCTTTGCCTTCTAAAATCTGTATCGGTCTCTTCTTGACCTTGGAAACATATCAGTTACCTAGTTTCATAAAGCTCTGGCAAGCTTATTTTTTAATCGTAAAAAAAAAATCCCATTTTGTCTTGTTAATAAATCATTTCAAATGTTGTGTATTTTGTTTTTTTATGTAAAAAGACAAATGTCCACACATATATTAAAGTATGTATTTAAATATTTCATAATATGTCATTATTTTCCAGATTTGCGTCAGCAATCGAATGCAGCCTTTCTCTCTACAAGCCATTGGAGGTGGCCCGTGTCACCCAATCCCTTTATCAGTTGCATTACAAGAACCCCGAACTCTTCAAAAAATTAAGACAAGTTAATATACAGTAAGTGTTAATTTAAGCTTTTTTTTTGCTTCACACTTAAATAAAACATAGACTAAAAACACTTTATGTTTCAGCCTTTTGCGCAAGACTGTTATCCCCCATGAAGTGACCGCGTTGGTTCGTGCACTGTCCCTGATGCCCTACTCACGTCTTGAAGAGGATGTGATCATACGAGTGGAAGCCATGGTGAGCCAGTGCAGTTTCACCAATCTCAACACCCTTGCTTCTGCCATCGGCAAGTGGATGCGTAAAGATGAATCATACAGCACCAATGCTCGCAGCAGGTACGTCAGTCTGCTTCAGGACATGACCAACTGCGGGCTGAAGAAGCTGCAAGCGATTGACCGACTGGACTTGTTGTTGGATGAAGTCAAGCCCATTTCGGGAGATTGGTTTGAGGAAACGCTTGTCGAAGAGACGGTAGTCATACTGCACAGGATGATTGACCAAATAAACTGGGCCAATTTGCCTGACTTGGGCTTGTTCTTGACCAGGATAAACCATCTCTGCCCTCTGCTGATGGAACGTATCGCCAGTCTGGCCATTAAAGACATTGACAAGGTGCTCTAAGAGACATCACAGCATTTTAAGTCTGTAATAATTAAACAGGAATTAACTGTGCTTTTCCTGTGTTTTTAAGATTCACCCCTCAGGAATATATAACATCATGCTACCCTTCTCCACCATGAATTATCATTCTGTACAAGTAGATGAGATGTTTGATGTTTGTATCCAGCGCATCACTCGCACCATCAGTAAGTGAATCCATTTACACATTTTGTTCTTTTTTAAGCTTACCGTAACACGTTTTCTCTGTGTTTGTAGGCTTCTTTGACCCACACCTGCTAGTTTACATTGTAAACTTAATGGCTAATGCTGACTATTTCCCCGAGGAACTAGTCAGAAAAATCTTCAGTGTAGACTTCCTGGCAAAGATGGATGCCCAACTAGAAAGTACGTCACCACTTCGCTGTTAATATGCATCGATAGCAAAGTTCACATCTTCAGTATACTTCTGTAAGCAGTTCACACTTGTTCAATAGGACTAATGTTCTCGCTAACTTCTTACAGCCCTATCTGATGTCCTCAACATACGGGCCAGAATACGGCTTAGGGACCTCAATCGCAACGTGTGTATCCAGTGTCCTGATCTCCAGGTGCCCTGGTTTCATAACGACTTCTGCCAGGAGATGCTAAAGAAAAGTAAAAAGATGCGCGGAAATTAATTTCTGGTTTTGGTGGGTTCTTATAGTGGGATTTAAATAAATCTGTACTATTAATTGCCTTTCCAAATGTTTTTCAGACAATATCTTCCTCAGTCCTGCGCAACAGCAAATCCACACACTCCTGGCTGAAGTTCTCGGAGGCATTGAATACGTTCAAGCAGCAGTTGTCACTCCGTATTTTTATACCATAGGTGAGTAATATTATATCATCTCCGTATAAAACACTGATTTGATGATGTTTCGTCTCGTTTTATTCTATTCTGTTCGGAAAGTCTTTGCACCTAAGAAAAGAAGCTCATATGACAGTCAAGTCAATTTACATGTATATATTTTTCGCTTTATAACTCCTAAACACAAGCTTTAAAGGTCCAGTGTGTAACATTTAGGAGGATCTGTTGACAGAAATAGATTATATCATCCAGAGTTGTATCCTCTCTAAACCACTTCTGTCACTCAGACTTTGAATCACCCCAACCATTCACTCATTCATTCTTCTTCCTGCTTTCCTTTCCTTTTTGTTTGTGTCAGTTTGTCTTAATGTCCCCGTGTTTCTGTTGTTGTTTGGTTTGTAAATATTCCTGTTATACAATAATAAAAAATAAATTAAATTAAAAGAAATGGAATATAATATTAGTATATTTTTATTAGTGTTTAATCACCAGAATATAGGAATTGTTGTGTTTTTGTTACCCTCGAATGGGCCGTTTATATCTTAAGACGCCATGGGTCGCCTTCCATGAACTACCATGTTTCTATAGTAGCCCAGAACGGACAAACCAAACACTGGCTCTAGATTGGGGCGTTTAGCATTTTTCCTTGAATTTCATGGCCCCTGTAGTTTCTCCTACACCGCCTGTTCTCATTCCCAGGTTGTCATAGTACTAGACCCTTAAGGTACGGTCACATTATACTTCTGTTGTACTCAGCCACAAAACAGGACACGATGTAGGTCACGTTTCTGATGCTCGAACTAAATAAATATTGATCAGAGCAGTGACAAACTATAAATGGTGTAGAAGAGCTA
Source organism: Morone saxatilis (assembly GCF_004916995.1). NCBI lineage: Eukaryota > Metazoa > Chordata > Actinopteri > Moronidae > Morone > Morone saxatilis. Next base: position 13,391,931 of record NW_023340095.1, on the reverse strand, counting down.
TGCTACAGTTTCCACATCCACTTGGTTAAAGTTGAACAAAGGTGAACTCTCGCCTTAAAAAGGGAAAACGCAAGCTTGAATTCATCAGAAATGATTGTGAATTGAATATTTGTAGGATGTGAGGTTTAATGTGACCATGTTTTGTCCTTTCAGACTTTGAATGCATACTGGACAAAAACATGCAGCCGTTGCCCTACAGCGAGCCTAGCACACTGCTAGGAGAGGAGGTTCAGTGGGGTAAAGCATCACCGGTGAACATGGAGGATAAGCTGCCGCCTGGAGCTCAGCGGTACGGAGCAGAAAACAACCTGAGTACTAAAGATGAATAATTAGATGACCCAGAAATGTTTGACATTCTGTTTTTACTTGTCACCTAGAGTTGCTGTTGACTTTCTTGGTCGAAGGTCCTTCACCAAAAATGTTTCCCATTGTCTGGGTGAAATTGCTGTGAAGAAAAGGCACCTTGAAATTCTGGGATATCGCGTGGTTCAGGTGAGAATACATCATTTAAAGAGTGCATGTGTTACTGTGAATCTTTCACTGAATCATATTCACTGTCAGTGATATTGCAAAACACAATCAGACAGCAGAATCTTTTTTTATTTATTTATTTATTTTTATTACAGATCCCACACTTTGAATGGAACTCGATGGAGCTCTCAACAAATGATGCCTGGAAGGAATATCTTAGGAAGAAACTATTTAGCGAGCCTTCTGCTTGAAGGCGATACTTGTTGAAGACTGAAAGTAATGTTACATTCATTCACTTTGGTTCTGATTTTCAGAGTTGAATGACCGAACAGTTGCAAGTTTTAAGAATGTATACATCAAGTGCTCCTCTTTCTAGTGACTGAGCATGAAGTTGACATGAATCCACCTCTGTCATGTTAAGGGAGATTGTCAATTATGTGTTTTTGTATTCACATGAGTATTTTAAATAAAATTATTTGTTATCATTGTTGGCATAAATGGTGGGCTATCAGTGCTGCTCAACAGACTGAATTAATTTGCACATTTTAGGTAATTTATTACAACTAAAGATTAACATTTTGCACAGCTTTTGTGCCTTTTACATGCTGCTATGATCATAAAGTAAGTCAATATGGTGAGCCTCTGAAGGAGCCAAGGTTTATCCTCAACGTCCTTTCCAGTGAGCCAAGATGCGCAATGGCAGCACCCTGATTGTGTTTGATCTGAATGGAACTGAACTTTAATTGGTATCATTGGTAACACCTGTGTTTACCCTCTTTTATGTCAAAACGACTGCTGTGAAAAAGGTCTATTCACACAAAACAGCGATTATAGAGCTTTAGAATGTGAACATGAGCAGATATTTTCATTTTTAATTTAAGACTAAATTTCATCCTGTGTTTTGGACCTCTACAGCAGTGTGGCTTACATGTGTAACATATGTAGGCTCTTATTCATAAAATTAATAAGAAATGAACACTTGCATATCATTATACCAGAACCTTTAATCCAGTCTGTTCTGACTAGGCTCATACAGTTGTCATGAACATGCACATGGGCACAATAATTCTGCTCTTGAATAATCTGAACAATGAGTCTGTGGGAGATAATATTTTAATACTGAAGGGTTACAAAGTCTGGAAGAGGGACATAATACTCACAAATACTCGTATTTCATGTGTGGAAGAGGGGTGGCTGACGATAATGTCTGGTCCAAACAACAGTGACTGTTTAGATGCTGGTGACTTATGAGAAATAAGCCAATTAAGGTGTCTGATATGTTAAAAAGGAGCCACTAAATAAGAGCATGTACATAATATGTTTGCCTAAAGCAGTTAAGTCCTCTGTATGTCTCTGTTGTTACAGTTTGGGCATTCTGGCTGCATTCAGACGCATGGACACACAGGAGGCTCCAGCTGCATAACGCATCTCTTTAATCATGCCAGTCCACTGTTTCTTGTCATCTTCATACCTGGTAGGACAGTGAAAAACATGTTACTATAATGTACTGTACGAGCAGAGGTATAGGTATTAAAATAAGGTGAACGAGATGACATTGTTCGGTACCATGTGTATTTTAAAATATAGTGCAACAAAATGGACACGTACTGCCAAATGTCAGTGATTTCACTTGGGGCGCACTCTTTGTTCTCATTCTCCACCACGGCGAAGCCTCCTACAGCGTACAGCACCCCTCCACAGCTGACCAGGTTGACTGAACTCCTCTCCTGGGGAAACTCTGTGAAGGGTGACCACCTGCAACAAGATGCACTCAGCTGTATTAAAACTGATATTTCCAAGTTGTTGTTTTTTTGCTTAAGGAACTCAGATTTTTTGACTGTTTATTTTCCACACAGATTTAAAGCAGTGGTTCCTAACCTGGGGGGTGGGGCCTTACAAGACAATAAAAGGAATAAGACAGAAGATTGTGTATCTAATTTCTTTTTCTGGATGCTTCCTCTTGTTTAATACAAAAAACATTTTAATTGAAGCAATCTGAGGATGAAAAACTCTGTGACGAGGGGTCAAGAACCCCCCAAAAAGGTTTGGAAACGCTGATTTAAAGCACTTAAATACAGAAAAAAGCTACAACATTTATTGAACATTTGACTGAACCTTATTTGAACATGGTTAAGTTATATTTAAAAATAAAAATAGCCATAAATAACTTGCAATCTAAATGATACATGCTTTCCTCAAAGAGATGTTAGATTGGAAATAAATATTGGTATCAAATGATAAACAATAACCAGCCATGCACACCACTTTGAGGAGCTTGTACAAATTGTAGTAATAAACGTACTTGTTGGTTCCGAAGTCATAGGCTTCACATGCAGCTGTGAGGCCCTCTTCATTGACTCCCCCAGCTACAACAATCTTCCCGTTGTGGACAACTGCACCAAACATGGATCTGGGTGTCTTCATGGAAGCCACCTCCTTCCACTCTGACCTCTTGTGGTTGTATGCAAACATCTTATTGGTCGCTTTACTTTACCAGTAAGACAAAAATGATTCCCAAGAAAGTTTAATGTCATGTGAAAATCTTATTTTATATATAAAAATGTCTTGGCACTGCAGTCTTACTTGTCATCTGTTTTGCCTCCGATACAGTACACCAGCCCGTTCTCGGACACCACAGAGTGGCCGTGGATTTTCAAGGGCAACTTTTTTGTTTCGCTCCACTTCATTTTTCTACAAAGTGCAGATAAAGTAAAGGGTTCAACAATAAATATTGTTACGTAAGACAATGAAAATATCCCAGCGGTCGGTGTGTTGAACTTACTCGGTGTCATAGCACAATACAGTGTCATGAGACTCATCGGACTGTAAATCTTTTCCTGCTACAGCAAAGATGAGATTTTCAAATTCCCCCATTGCAAACAAACACCTGGGGGAGGGCATGGGTGGCAGAGCGATCCATTCAGCAGTGAGACTGTCCAACTGAAAGACACATTTAAAGGTATATTTTAAAGCCCAAATGACTTTTGATGTGTTCAATACATCTGCAATGTAAAAGGAAATGTTTATACCTGGTAGAAGTAACACTGCAGTGGGTTTTCTTTGTCCTCTTCATCTACAAACAGCCCCCCCAACACATACAGATTGTTCTTCTTTGACCTCAGACTGACGTGGTTTCGGGGGACCGGCTCTGCCATTGCAGCAAGAAGGCATTCGTTCTCCTGGGCGTCATAGGCCACGACAGCAGTGTCATTGATCATCACAACCACGTCTTTGGCATACATGCCATATCTGCGGTTATCGTTCAGATAAACAGGCAATTTTCCCTCCTCTCCTTCCTCGTCATCTTGCCCCTTTTTCCTCTCGGGAAGCTTCCCTCCAAAGGCTTCCTTTATGACTTTGATTTTTTTGAGGAGCTCAGGATTAGTCTTAATGAGGTCCTCCTTCTCCACCTTTTCCTTGAAGTACTCCTCTGGGAGTAAACGGAAACGAACACAGTCAAAGGCCTCTTCTAAGGACGTCATACGTTTCTCTTTGTCTTTCCTGATCCACCTCATGAGGGACTCAAACACTAGCTCCTCTTTTTCTACATTCAGTGCATCCGCTCCAATAATGGCAAAGAGTTCAGGTGGAGCGAGCTCTAAGAAATCCTCATCCATGGCTATGGTCTCAAACCGATCTGCAATGTAATCTCGAGCTGCAATTGCCAGTCTGGCAGAGTTCAGCATCAGTCCCAGCCTGTAGATGGCAAGGCAGTTTTTCTTTGACAGCTTCTTCTGGAGATAATTCACACAAACTGTGAACACCGAGGGGATCTGGAAGCGATTGGCAACGGCCAAAATATCCTGCACGTTGTCCTCGTTGATGTCAATCTCTGCCGAGTACATGTAATTTACAATCGCCTCCATAACATTGGGGTCCAGGTTCTCCAGAACAACCTCCTTTTTATCCGTTTCGTTCCCGTCCGCTGAGAAGAACAGCTCCCGGAAATAAGGAGTGCAAGCTGCCAAAATGAGCCGATGGCAGGGGATGCTTCTGTCTCCAACTTTCAGGACACAATCGATCAACTTGTTCTCATTCAGAAGCTCTTTGAGTCCATCCTGCAGCAAAGTGGTTTGAAACAGACGGAGGTCTTCCCTCAGGCCTTGGGGATCCATTCTTGTAGGACAGGAAGTGGATGGAAGTGGGAAAGTTCACAACAGACTGTCGTAGCTGGTGAAGACGAAGAACTATAGGCAGCCAGGTCCGAAGCCACTCCAATATAACAGTGCCCCTCTAAATATAGCCAAACAGCCCATCCATGAAGAATTCGGGTTGGCCAAATCGGAAAGCTCACACAGCTGTCAGAGAGTAAACTGTGGAGCCTTGTCACCCTAGTGATTAGTAACAACATTGTTGTCTGGCCACACAAAAATAAACTATGATCTTTTTCATTTTATTTACTCTATACTAATAATCTGTCAATTGAATAGGGTGAAATAAACAGTTCAAAGTACAAAAAAGAAAAAAAGGTTTTACACAGATTTGGTTGGCATTTACTACAATCATGTGTATTCCAGGGACATCTACATGTGGAGTGAGTCACGATTCACTGATAGTAATGACCACTACAGTGTGAGTCAGTATTTGTGTGTGAGACGTGCACAGGAGAGTTATCTAACAAGTAGACAGGGTCAGTCAACAGCTGCTGCGACAGGAGGTGACAGTTTGTCCTCTTTTTAGACTTTTAAAATACTCCAGTGCATTGTGCAGTTATGTATTTAACCTGAGATCATTGTGTCCTTTCCACATACATTGCATATATGACACAGTACAAACCTACTGTACCAATAAAATGTACTCTCCAATATGTATTTAAATACATTTATTAACTTTAAACAATACAAACTGCATTATATTTCACATTCAATTCACTACAAGGAAATGTTTTAGACAAATATTCCACAATAAATGTCATATACATGTAATTCAGTTCACTATGAATAAACTGGACAATTTGTAACCTGACCTATAAATAAATAAACTGTAGCCTTCATAATCACAATATCTACATAGAGTACATAAATGTTAATCATGTTTCATGTTATTTCAGCCCATAACTTCCCACAGTCCTTGAAGAGTGAAGCCATCCTTCAGCTTTTCAATGGCGAGGCCCAGCTCCTCAGAGAAAACCGGCTCACGGTCTTGTTGCTTAGGAACAACAAGAAACAAATGAAAAGAGCCCAAAATGTTTCACAACACAACATACTATATATTCATATATCAGGTGATAACACTGATTGTGAGACTTTACCTTATTTCCATCAGCAAAGTAAGCCTGTGGACAAGCAACACACACATTTTATATGTTTAATCAAAACAACCGTATCTGTAATAATAGATTATTGTTGTCTGATGAGCACCACTCCCAACAAACAAGAGCACTAGGCAACATAAAGTCATGTTTGTTCATCATGCTGAGGCTCATGAGCTGACAGCTATTCTGAGAGTCTGAAAACTAAACCACTGACTCCCAGAGGAGCGGCGGGTGTAAGGGTGGCCAACGGGCACACTCACAGTGAAAGCATCGGTCTGCTCATCGGGTTCGATTTCCACGTCATCAGGAGGCTGTTCCACTGTGAGTTCTTCCAACGGCTGGGGCTGAAAGGATTGTTAGGACAAACAGTGCTATGACAACAACTCATCAGCTGAACTGATTAAAGAGCCAACAACAATGGAGAATTCAAAACATTTATGGGAATGTAGGTTTTAAAAAATCTGCTGTTAGAGTGACAGTAATTCAAAAATGGTTTCCAGTTTCAACAGTTTACACTTTCTCACATGTTTTATTCGTTATACTATTGAGGAGTTCATGTTCAATACCTTTTCTTCCATTTCATAGTCCACTCCAAAGATGGGGTTGGCAGAGTACACCTTATGCAACGAGTTGATTTCCTTCAGTGCGTCCTGAAGCTTATCCACAGGATCAATCTTAAACCCGAGCACATAGCCACCACTCTAAAAACAAAAGGACATACAGAGTATATTTGTGTATTACAAGCAACAAAAAGCAGTATTTATTAGTATCAAGTCATTATATTGTGATCAGTTTAAGTGAATGTGACAGCAGAGAAAAACAGGTTACCTGGCGTGAGCTCTCGATCACCAAAGCCAAGCCGAACTTTGAGTCTCTTATTCTGATAGACCACTTTAAGGAAAAAAGGGGGAAAATACAATTATAAATTATAAATAGAAATAATTATAATAAATGATTTTTCAACAGAAACAATATCATTAGCATCTGCTTATGTGCAAGGGTACAGTGGTGTCTGTCTATGGCTGAACTGAAATGAATTATAATATTGATATTGAGTATCACAGAGGTGCCTCATGTCTCGTGCTGTGTAGATGTACAGTACACCAACCTAAAAGGTGGCTCATACTCTAATAGTATCTCTTTTATTGTACTTTTTGGTGTACTCTACATAAAGTGTATTCTTTAATCTACATACACCTTGAATGTTGACTGGTTACTACATGGTGTGTATGTTTCTTATAGCATTGAGCCACGAATTAGCAACAAAAAGAGTCTTATTTGTTAGAAACAATCAAAACAAAATATATATATATATATATTTGCAATATATTTGCTCATCTTGCCCATTTATTTTATGAGGCACGTAGGAAAGGGAGGACTGGATGTTATTGAGTGGACTGTACTTACGATCTGAAGGTAAGGAATGCTGACATTAAAGCTCTCATTCATATTGGCGTGCCACACAATCCGAACATTTGTGATAAAGAAGGTTCCCAGGTTTCCCTAAAAGAAAGAAAACCGACATCAGTCAAGGAAAAGGAACTCATTGTAATCTAATTATCTCCAGTAATCACATCAAATTTCAAAAGCAACCTTCTTTGTATTAGATGTGAACTCTTTAGATTCAAGTAACAATGTAATAAATGGATGAAAACCACGAGTTGCATTGATTACTAACATTTCCATGTAACTGTACTTAACACATGTGGGATATGTAATGTAACTTTCTAATGCCTCCTGGTAGGACCAGTGTGTAGGATTTAGTGGCATCTTGTGATGAAGTTTCAGATAACAAACAGCTGAATAAGCGTGTAGGAGAAACTATGGCGCCCTAATAAAAACATACCTATGAATATTAAATTGCTTTTCTGCCAATAGATCCCCCTAAATGTTACACACTGGACCTTTACGTAAACTGAAAAATGCTACATTGAAGAAAATCAGACAGCTTTCAAGCCCCAGTACCTGGTCACTGGATAAATTCCAAACTCCATTAATTTTATCATACACTTGCTCCCGGGGCAAGAGTCTGAGCTGCTTATTTTGAATGAGAGCGGCTCGCAATTTCAGGTCCCTGTACATTTTAGATGTCTCATAGGCCCTGTAAGAAAACAAAACATTATAACATGTACATTTTACATTTATGGAGAATGTGATCAGACAATTGAATGTTCCCTCTGCGTTGTTTTACCTGTGGACAGCAATGACAGAAGTAAAGAGCCGTGGACTTCCTGGAACCACATTTGTGAAAATGAACTCAAATCTTGTGTTGTTGGACTTTGTCAGGATGTAGAGTGCTTCAGTTTGGCCTCGCAATTTCTGGAGAAAAGCATTCAATTAATAAATTAGAATGGTTATTTATTACTTTAAAAGTGATTGACTTGGCAACAAAAAGACATTTATTACAAACTTTGAGACAATCAAACATTTGTTCATGTAAGAAGTGAGTATAATATTAACAGTATATGTGAT
>NW_023340095.1:13382040-13383709 GCF_004916995.1 Morone saxatilis | reverse complement strand
CCTGCGTTATTTATATAAAATTTATTGAACAAAATACGCTTAATAACTAGTAATCAAAAACCATTTTATTTACTTTACTATGTAAGCTTTCCTTGAAGAAGCGAGAAAAAAAGAAGAAACAGCAGTGAGCGGCGCCACAGAGAAAACGCAAGAAGACGGAGTATTCGTCACGACCTTGCAAATACAAATTAAACACAAACAACTTCAGATTCATGACAATTTACTCGTATAGCCCCATAATCAAATCGAAAAACTCTCAGTATACTATTACTAAAACAGAAACAGTGATTATTAATTATAAGTACACAGCAGAAGTACGACAGCACACATTACCAAAAATAAGGCATCACTTTCCATTTAACATAAGCCTATCCTTCCTATTCAAAATTTTCACAAACATCGTGTTACGATGATTGATGTTATAACCCACATAAAATAAGATACAGATAAGATAAACAACAAAAAACGACAAAGAATAAAATATAATACCACTAAAATCAAAGAAGAAAACACAAAAACTTAAAATAATACATAATATACATAAATAATAAATACAATCAACAAAAATAAAATCTAGAACCACCAAAGCCCTCAAATTTAAATGTTAAGAGTAAGATGAATAAGAACGACACGAAACTTAAAAATTAATAACAGAAACTCACTGAACCATCCCTGCCTCTTCGAGATCACTACAAATATATTCCCTCTTCACTTTTAACACCAGATACATCATTACATATGATACGGAACCAAAATTATAGATAACATGATGGAGGATTATACCAATTTAATGTATTTGTATTTACTTACTGAGTTAGCTGTCCTTGTTGTGATGTTAATGATGGAGTTGTAACCCACAGCTGAAATAAATAACAGATTTCCATTTAGGCTTCCTCAGTCAAGTGTAAAATCACGACTCCATACTTTGTTCACGTTATTGCAAATGTGAGCAACTTAAGACACAAACCACACTCAGATCTGATAAATGGTTACTTTCTTATTTAGTTCCTCAGTAGATTTCTTTTTTTTATTATTATCTTAAAACTCTCAATATTACTTGTATAAACATATATAATATATACACACATGACTGAACAGGCAGCATACAAAATGAAGACATGAGCTTCATTTAACCATAAGCCTATTCTCTGTTGGATTGTTCAGAAATTGGTGGCACAAAATCTTTAGATATAGTTTAGGTTTAAGCACGACGTAAAATTAAATGGAGGGTGCCATGGAAGTCATTAAACGCACAATAAAAACTGTTTAAAACCTTTAAAGGTGTCCATATAATACCACTGGTTTAATGCCATGTATTTCCAAGAGAGGGCAGAAACATTCAGCTGATGGAGACTTTAAAATAAATACATAATCATACAGGTGTACTCACATAAATTGACTCTGGGTAGAGCCAAAGAATGCCAAATGATTCTCAGGTTTGTTACCAACAGCCGGCCTGCAAATAAAGTAAATAAAGTAGTTAAGATAAAATCAGACATTACCTGTAATCAGAGTTTTAACCTCCAACATATCCAACTTCACTACCTCGATCTCCGTTGTTTCCCTTCGTGTCTTCTATGGAGTCCAGACAGTCAATTAGTACTTCTCCTGGACGTGTTTTCATCTGCCTGTGTACACGTGGACAGATTGATCAGTGATTGATCAGTGA
>NW_023340095.1:13373436-13381940 GCF_004916995.1 Morone saxatilis | reverse complement strand
TAGATAATCTACATGTATGACATAAAGCTACCGTAAAACGTGTTTCCACGACAGAACATGAAGCTAAACACACTCCTGGGAGAGTTGCATTAACACCAGGTGAATTACTTTTATCTGGTAACTTAACAGCCTTTGGTTAGCCAATTAGCGTAGTGGAGCTAACTTAGCTCGTACGGTGGGGAAATAACACCCCGAAAAAAAAGCGCATTTCTGTGAGGCAACGTTAACTTACTGTGCTGTTATGTCGAATCTAACGTCTCTGTCTTCCCAGAGAGCATCTAAAACAGACGCCATGACTTCCCTCGGGTTAGTTTCAGTAACGTTTACAAAGCTAACGTTACCCGACAGCTACATTAGCTTCAACTGGCTAATCTGACAGAGCCTCTGCGGCGTCATAATCACCATGGCAACAGACGGCAAGCCAAGAGGGCAATGTTGTGGGTCTTGTTTCGAAACTTCTGACAAAAACGTCGTATTAGAGACATGTTTGTGACCATTAATATGTTTAAAAGGGTCTACAAGTTTAGGTAAGCATTGGAGTACATGTTAGCACAGTGTCAATACGTTTCTGGTTGCCATAGAGCTTAAAGATAGGTTTTTTTTGGGGGGGGGGTTTGCTTTGTGAGACAGCTGGCCTTCAGGAACCAGCTATAAAACTGTAAATAATAGGACTTTTCCCCCATTATGACTGCAGGGAGGAATGCTCCAAAGTTTATGCAAACTATTAAACCCCAATGGGACTCCTAATTAGTGCGTTATTAAAGGCAGGTGTGCTAGAAAGGCCTAGCAATTAAGATGTTAACACATGTACAGAGAAGAGTAGTTTTAAAAAAAACATTTTTCAATAGTTATTTATGTTGAATTTTCAATAACATTGCATGGGTTTTAATAAAAAAGTTTTTGGCTGTGAAAATATACTTTGTTGATATATTGGGGGCTTTTTTATGCCCTTTTTTTGATAGATAGCCAGGAAAGAGGGGAACACATGCAGCAAAGGGCCACAGGTTGGAATTGAACCTGGGCCGCTGCAGTAAAAAAGGCAACCACTATTATTTTATATTTTATTATTAAAAAACATACAAAACATCTATTCAGATATATACACACTGCCTAAATTGACAGGCCTTTAAAAGATGGAAAAGCCTCAATCTTCATCACAACAAGACATTCACAGTAAACCTCTGAAAGCAGTAGAAAGACAGAAATGGCTCTTTATTACAGCTGCCAGTTATAACCGAATGGACACATTGTAATAACAAACAGAATGCACATAAAAGTATTCAGCATATTTTAGCAAATCATATCAACAAGGTAATCACACTGTATTATTGCTGTCTTGCTAGAAATGTATTCAGTGAATATAAAGCATGTGGCTCTGTAGTTGTCATTGTAAATCCAGGACAGTGAGACCCTGATTTCTTCTGGTGTATCAAGCACAATACAGTTTATTTGAGGTAATAAGTCAGTTTTTGTGGAAGTTAATTTTAGGTCATTAATTGGGTTGAAACAGGAACATGTCAGCAGTTTTCAGGATGACTTTTTTAGCACTGTTTTGCTATTTGATCAGAAAATGCATTTATGTTTGAGGACAAGAGTGTTAGAAAAGTGCATGATATTTTCTGAACATATCTGACAGAATGCATCACATTAAAATAACAAATCAGCAGATTGTAGAGTAGTAAAGTCCTTTTTCTCATGGCATCTTCTCCTTTTATCCTGCTGGAGACAAAACGGTATAATATTCAGAAAATAAAAATAAAACAAAACTGTACACATTTGCTGTTACGGATCTATAAAAGTTACCTGTTCTGAATAGAACACAAGTCTTCTTGCATTCATCCTCTGTTTCGAAACGGTTGTCATTTCCAGCGCAGCCGCCGTACCAAAACTGTGCACAGGCATTGGCCTGCTTGTCATAGTACCAGCTGATGATATAGTTTCTGCAGTTGCCTTGGTCTAAGCTGAGGTTACAGCGTGGCTCAATAGGAGTGGCCTCTGGAGGAGAAAAGTGTGTGAGACGCATGTTTTCTAAAGAATATTTATGTATTTGATGCCTTTTTTACAGCAGATATTTGGACTTGTCATAGCAGGAAAAGCACAAGTGTTACTAATAACATTAATGATGTCTCTGTTCTATCAATGTCTCTGAAGTACTCACCTGCTGGCACGACTGGCCTCACCACGGGCTGCACCTGATTATTGTTTAAAGATGAAACTGAACCCAGTGCTGCAGATGAGGATGAAGATGTAGAAGAGGATGAAGATGATGATAGGACTGCCTCATTGAATGCAGAGCTTTCTCTCACAGGCGATGAAGATGCTGTTTTGTTGACTACAGCTACAGTACTACTGCCCCGCACGTGGGCTCTTAAGTCTAAATCTTCACCTTCATCATCCTCCACCACCTAGAATACAAATAAAAAAAAATATTTAATTGAAAGAAGAGTTCTGTATCATCAGCAAAGAAAATATAATAGTATAGTGCTGCAGGGATGAGGTATTTATATTTTATAATGTTTATAATGGGATTTTTCCCTTGTATTTTGGAGTACTGCTAAATAAACTCTGTGGCAAATAAAGTATTTTTGATTCCTACAAATTTTGTTAAATAGATAGGATACGACAAGATAATCTTCACATATGAACGCCACTTTTATGATTTTTGAAGCGTAAATGCAATCGCCAGAAGCAGAAAGCCAAACGAAGTACACCACATCGCATGACTTCAATGTCACCAACACTTAAATTCCAACTTGTAATTAAATCATGTTATTTGGAAAGTTTGAGTTAGAATGGTTTCCATGAGTGTGAGTATAAACACAACAAGGCTGTAAAGGTGGACTAGTGAGTAGGTAAGTCTCCGTGTTCGGCATGCTGACATTTATTGTCACAGACAACCTCTGTAGTCTCATTTAGCCACTTGTTAGCAACCACCTTTTTTAAGCATATAAAAGCTTCAGAAATTACAGGTGGTATTTTATGTTGTAGAACAAAACACAAAAATCTCTTAAGCTTGCGTTAACCACAGACCTTATTTCAGGCATCTAACCGAAAACCCATTAAAAACCCCCCCCACTAACTTCAAGGAGAGGGAACCGTAAGTGCTAAAACGTTAACTCAGTTCCAGGTTTTAGAGCTCATTTCTGCAGCACTCTATATTGTTCTTTCTGGGTTTTCAGTAAAGACCTGAACAGGAAGAGGATTAGCACTGATGGGCAGTATGAAAGTGTCTCCACGGCCTCGGGTGTTGGTGCGTCTCGGATTTTGGATCTCCTCTTGGTAATTGTAACTATTGCCGTTGTTCCCATGTCCATTGTTACCATAAGCATAACCATTATTGTCATAGCCATTGTATCCATTGGTATTCTCTCCATGTCTATTGTTTCCATAACTCCCATGCCCATTATTGCCGTTCCAGTGTCCATTTGTTATGTGATTGTAAATGAGGGCACCATTTTCATCTTCACAGAACTGGCTGACGAGTTTAGACTCCAGTGCTGGAAAAACAAAATTCAGAAATCAGTTAACTTTCGGGCACTTTACAACCTCTTAGCAAATATAATAGCTATATATTTACAACATCTGACTCAGATTATTACCTGTGAGAGTATTGAAGTCGTCAATGAGGTACATGTGTTCAGTGTCAGGGTCTGAGGCAATGAGGTTGAGTTCTTGCAGGAACTCGGCCTGCGTAGGATCAGAGGAATTGACAATCCCCAGGGCATACATCTCAATGTTTGCAGCGTGAGCTTCCCTCACAGCTATGTCAAGTTTGACAGGCTCTCGTTTGTCAGTCTGACCATCAGTGATGACGATGGCTACTTTTCTGACTCCAGGCCGAGCGCTGTAGAAAGCCTCCTGAGTCGCCTTTCTGATGGCGGTGCCGGTATAGGTGCCCTCGCCCATGTAAGGCATCTTTCTGATTGCCTGCTTAACGTCCTGCTTGTTCACGTAGCGAGCCAAGTTGAACTCCAATTGGACATCCAGACTATAGAGGACCAGTCCGATTCTAGTGGCGTTGCGTCCAACTGTGGTCCGTTCCACCAACCTGGTGACAAAGTCCTTGATGATTTCAAAGTTCTCGGGGCCGACACTCTCTGAGCTGTCGATGACGAACACAAGTTCCATTGGCCTTTCTTTGCACTTGATGCCACATCCTGAAAACAATGAAATATTGTCACTACTTTACTATTGTCCTATAGCTTTAAAGCTGCACTAATCAATATTTTTATTGTAATAATGGAGCAATAAACAATGTGTAGTATGAAAGGGCTTACAGGGATGAACCCTACTCTGCGACTCTAAAGAATCTTTTAGCGTCTTTAAGGTTCATTGTTTTGATTTAATGACAACCAAGCAGCAACCGCTATGACTGGCAAGTGAAGCCAACACAGGAGTGACAAAAAGTTATTTGAATGGCCTCTTGATGCTGGCTACAGAAGTGAGTCGGTCTTCATAAGGTATCATATTAAAATGCTCAACTTTACAGCAGAAATAAACATGTTTACAGGACAAAAAATTATTTTGGTGTCTCTAGCTACATTTTTTCAGTGTTCATTTATTGAACTGTACCAGGAGTGAACTCTCACACTCCATGTTTTTGTCCATTTTTGGATTTACTGGCAGCTGGCAGAGTCAGGACACACTGATCTTCACAACAGCTCCTCAGAAACAAACGGGTGACGTCATGGAGACTACGTCCATTTTTAATTATACAGTCTATGCCTGCGACTGCGACTGTTTTAGTTTTCTCTCATATAGCCTTGTTCCCAGACACAGCAGACTAAACCCCATCATACACCTGCCCATCACCAAACAGCCAAACATTACACACATTAAACTAGACTTGGCTAGTTGTCTTACCACAGATTTCTTTGATCAGCTTAATAATGTCTTCCCTCTGAAAAATATGGGAACATTCATATTAGTACAAAATCACTATCATTTATTGAATCTTCAAACTTTAGTTAAATTCATGAACTTACTGTAAGTCCTGCTTCTCCTTTCACTCCTGGCCTCCCCTGGGATTTGGAAGAAGTTTAAAACAAAATCACTGTTTCTGTAGCATGTTAAATACCTGTATCTCTATCTACTAGGATTGTGATGTAGATTGTTCTCATATACTGCAAATACACACACTCCACATAGTAACTTTAAGGGTCTCTCACATTTTATTTATTCACTTATACAATTATTCTAATTTGTCCTGGTAGTTTAATGTCAAGTAAAAAATAGCTGAGAGCTGTTCATGTGTTTTTTGGTGAGTGATGAAACCTCTTGCTCTCTACAAATACAAGCCAGCAGTATCTTCAAATATTGGCTGTTTGATTGTTTATTTGAGGAAGTGAGGAATAAGAGCTGTTTTGCTTACTGCTTCACCAGGGACTCCAGTATCTCCCATGTCTCCTTTTATGCCTTTCAGTCCCTTTTCGCCCTGTAATCCACGATCGCCCTGCAACAAGGGAAGAGTAATTCAACAGTCAGAGACCGATTAATCAGATATCAATGAAATGGTTAGGAAGATACGTGCAATTCCATCACCTTGGCTCCTGGAAATCCATCTCCTTGAGGCCCTCTTGGTCCAGTCATACCTTGAGATCCTGGCTCACCCTGAAATTAGATTCAAATTTTACTAAATCATACAGGAGCGCTGCACACTCTCTGTGCATCATAAATTATTGTGATCTGCAGCTAGTTTTGTCAGGCAGCTCTATTGTGTAACATGTCTGCACCAATTAAGCATATCATATTGCTTCACTCCTACATGCTGTGGACAAGAAAGTACCAATGTGAATTAATCCTGATTATAAAGAACTTGGTAAGTGCTTGAAGGACAGCGTTTACGTAAAACAGTTGTGACATTTACCTTTGGCCCTTGAATACCTTCTCCTGGAGGTCCAGTTGGACCAGGAGGTCCTTGTCTCCCAACATTACCCTTAAAACAAATGTTTAAAGTCATCAGACCACTGGTTTATAAAAAAAATAGTATCATAGTACAACTTTGTATGTTTAATTTATGTTTAATATATTAGCTTTGATTCAGATTTTAACATTGCTGTTGCTGTTTATTAGATAATCTTCCTTACAGGTGGTCCTTGTAAACCCTCTCCAGATGGGCCGGGCAAACCTGGCAATCCTCTAAAGCCAATGTCACCCTGAAACAGACATAAAATTATGAGCATCTCAATACATAAACACACAAAAACTGACAAACAAACAACCTTAAAAAACATGTAGGCACAAACCTTGGGACCAGGAATTCCTATTCCTTCTACGCCCGGCTCGCCCGGTAAGCCTGGCATGCCTGGAGGACCCTAAAATAAGTACATAAAAGGTTCAGACAATGCTAACATGCACAGGATTTACTGGTTACAGAATTTTAGTATGTGCAAAATATTCTTGATACCAACCAGAGGGCCGGGGAGGCCTTCTCCTTTTGGACCACCTGGACCCGGTAAACCCGGATGACCGCGATCACCCTGGTTAAATAAAATGTAGTGATGAAAACCAACAACAATATGCAGATTAGAAAAATGTTATCAATAAAAACATGCAGTGTTCTTAATTGTTTACCTTTGGACCAGGTAATCCATGGCCTGTCTCCCCAACAGGACCAGGGGGACCAGCGGGACCTAAATCACCCTGGAAACAAACACAGAGTTGAATAGGCAGAACTATTTTTTAGATATGTTTCCTCATTACACTCTATCTGGCAGTTCTTCTGACTTGGCACCAAGGTTGTCTACCTCAGTGCCAAAATCTATGTTAAGAGACAGTTTGATGATACATTTTTATTTATTTACCTTTGGACCTGATATAGACCGTCCTGGCTGCCCTGGCATGCCCAGATGGCCTGGTATCCCACGTTCACCCTGAAAGGTGAGAGTTGGCATGAGACGTAAGATCTAATTCATTCTTGTCGTTATTCTGACAATACTTGTGCTGCCAACAACATGCAGAGGACATGTCCTGTCGCTCTATTCAAAGGTTGGGTTTATCTGGCATAAATCTTCAACAGCAAGGTATTTATCAAAGAATAAAGACGCTACTTATACTACTTCATCAAGAACGCACCACAGTTAAATACTTGTTTGATTCGTTTTTACCTTTGGTCCAGAGGGTCCTGAGATCCCAGGAGGCCCATGTAACCCACGGATGCCCCTCAGACCCTGGTCACCCTGGGAGGGATGACAGCACACATTCAATTTGATTTGTACAGTGCCAAATCATAACAGAGATTATTTCAGGACACTTTGAAAGAGAGCAGGTGTAGATTGTACTCCTATAGAGACCAAACAATTCCTGCATCATCTGATTAACATTTGTTGTCATATGAATTCTGAACTACACAAGGATTTATAATCTAAAGCATACCTTCTCCCCTTGAATGCCAATTCCTTGTGCTCCTTCAGGGCCTCTTAAACCAGGTAAACCAGCCTCCCCCTAAGAGAGGAAAGGTAGATGAGACATAGAAACAATCCTTTTTTAAATCATGTTTTTTATTGTAAGCCAGTAGATAAAGGAAACAACAGTAGAGTTCAGATACTACAAAAAGAAATTGGAAATTGGGATTTGAAGTGGAAGTTTTTCCCAGAGCTGACATAATGTACTTTACCTTCTGCCCTGGAGCTCCATCCTCTCCTGGAAGACCGGGCAGGCCACCCAGACCAGACGCTCCAGGCTCTCCCTGTAACAACAGAATAGCATTATTTGATTTTTGATGGATTCAGCACATTGGCACTCCCCATTTGCTAATATAGATCATGACCGAATTAATGTGTGTGGTTCAGACATGCGATGTATTACCTTTGGACCAGGCTCACCAATGCCTCTCTCTCCTGTAGTTCCCTGCTCTCCTGGTAAACCCTGGTCTCCCTAGAAAATAACAAAAAGACATAGGTAATTATAAAAAAAAATGTAACAAACCTGCAAAGTATGGACTTGCTTGACATGTTGTTTGTCTAGTTGGCTGCAATTTGAAATGTTAATATTGTGGAATATATAGTTTTTTACAATATATTGTTTACAATAACAATGTTGTATCCATATTTTATTAAATCTAAAAATGATATCAGCAATATTATAACTGTAGAAACCAGCCTAAACACTAAAACCCTATATACAGCTGATTTACAGTAGCTGTGTAATTTGAGTTCTTCATGCTTATAACAAACACTTTTTGATTCATCCTGCTTCACAGTGAAGTGAGAGGACAGTGTTAAAAGGACAATTGTAAAACTAGATTTACCTGGAATCAAATTCAAACCTTTGTCTGTGTGAGGTGGTAATGTTTATGGAAACCATTGTACCAGCTCTCTGGCCACACACACACAAGCAATCTTACATTTCATTTCATTAACAAACCTTAGGTCCAGGTAAACCCTCTCCTGGAATTCCTCTTCCTCCTGGTGGACCCCTTGGACCCTCGACTCCCTGAGCAGGATTAAGGATTAGCGGGCTTTCAGTGCAGAGTGTCTTACTACTCTATGTATATATATATATAT
>NW_023340095.1:13373210-13373336 GCF_004916995.1 Morone saxatilis | reverse complement strand
AAAAAAACAGTTTAATATATAAGTATCAGTTCTCAGTCCTCTAATAGCGCTGTGGAGCAGATTTTTTATGCGTGGGTCTCTGTTTTGTTCATTTGTATTTAAAGACTGAATATAAAGATGTACAAA
>NW_023340095.1:13366954-13373016 GCF_004916995.1 Morone saxatilis | reverse complement strand
TCAAATAACTAATTAAAATCAAACTCATCAAAAAAATGGACACTTGAACATACATCAGTGTGATAACAACTACCTAAAATGACAAAAAACATATTTGGTAAAATTATTAGACTTTTACGTGTACTTTGATGTTTCAGTTTGGCCCATGTGGGGAGGTGCAGGTTTGCATCAATACTTTAAACATGTTTCATGAGGAAGGAAATGCACTTTGTTAGACCTCAAAGATACACATAATGTGTTTTTGTGAGTGAATATAAGGGCACCTTTAATTGAAATGACACATATTACCTCTGTTGGTTATATATTACAGTCTTTTATAGTACACAATGCAGTCCTATCTTTTCTTCAGTAACCAGACTTCACTTTCCTCTCACCTTATTCAGTCAAGTGTTTTAAGAGGCCCTCTTGAAGCCTAGAGGACATTTAGGCTGCCTTATGGATTTCATTAGAGCCTTTGTGTAGACTTTGTGTTTGTCTTTATTAAATGATAAATTTACAACCCACCCTTTCTCCTTTGATTCCTGCACCCTGCTGTCCCCTCGGCCCCCTCGGTCCAGGAAGCCCCCGATCCCCCTGTGGAACAAAATCAGGTTATCGCTGTCAGTTACATCACAGCTACTTGGCATTGGGTCACAGCCAAGCTCTGCATTGTTCTCAGTGAAGAAAGTATGGAAGAAGAGCATGTTTGTTCCTGTTACCCTCTTGTGATTGATTACATTAAAAAAAATCCAACCCACAAGGAATGGAAATTTTTTTTCTTCATGGCATTTCTCGACTGCATGATTCTTTAACCTTTTCCACGACCGGTTGATGGGAACAGCATGAGCAACATCCAAGTGTAATGAAGTGCAGACATGCAGACTTGATCATACTAACTCTACGTGTCTGTGTTTATGTGTGTGGAGTGGGTTTATTCACCTCTGACAGAAGCACTCTGATCCCTTTTTACAAGCGGTAGAAGTCAGCAGAGGAGTAAAATCTATAACAGCTAGGAAGTCTGGTGTAGATCAAACAGATGTGTAGTAGCTTGAGGACATTTCCTGTCTTCAATTTCTAAGAGCTTTCTAACAAATAAAAGTGTACTCTGTTCTTTACAGAATAGCCTCAAAACCACATAGATATGCTCCTTCCTTTGTCATTTTTACCTACAAGTTCTGTCTTGTCTTTTTACTCTTACTTGGGTATTATACAATAATCTCACTTCATTGCAGTTTGTTTTTTTCTGTGCTGTTGCAAAGTAAGACGTGCTTTAAATAATAATCTTGATGCATATGCCTAGCAATCCCAGCTATATATTCTTGAAAGGGGTATTTGCAGAATCTATTGAAAAAACTGTATATGTCCCATAATGCAGCATGTTGCAGCACGGGAGGGGAAAGAAATACTGTTTGTACAGGCTTAACACATCAACAACAGTAAGTAGTAATGCTACAGTGAACACCTGAGTTGTGAGTCAGTGAGTTGGAACTGAGTGAGATCTGCTTTTGACAGATGCAGGCAATGAGCTGCAGAATGGCCCAGATACTGTACATACACGAAGACACGTAGTTCACACTCATCTGTAAGAAGGTCAAAACAATGTGTTTTTCTTTATTGTATTTTTGGATCTGAGCGTTATATGCCAATTTATAGCCACACACAGTATTTATCAGCAACTTTTGTTTTACTACTAGAATCTAGCAGCTGATTGTTTATGCAAGTAGGTTTTGAAGCTGTTAGTTACTGGTAATGGCTAATGTACCAATAATCTATAATTGCTTTTAGACATGATGAATCATCAGTTAAAGAATATCTACAGCCCCTAAATTGTATATTTATATCAGATATCACATCCAGCGTGGGAGCAACACAGATACAAACACAGGCAAAGCGAAATAAAGCTTTGACATGACTGAATACAGCAGAGCTTAAAGTAAAGGATCAAATTAAAGGATTTGTTCATATCCAACTTTGTCGCATTATCTAGGGTTTGGGTACTTGTAGAAGAAGAAGAAGATATACTTTATTAATCCCCAATGGTGAAGTTCTTGTAGGTGGGGTTTCAAGGGTACTATACCAAAAACTGTTTGATGGAAACGTTGCTTTAGAGTGCAGCAAGTTCTGGTCTTTCACATATTTACTGACTTCTTTAATTAAACTTTCTGGTAAAGCTACAAGTAACTTTCCTTTTGTGTTGATTCTGGTGGGCCCTGTGTGTGTAGGAGTGTTCACGTTACCTTGTTTCATTTGATGTCAATGGGAATCTGACTGAATCTGACCCAGTGGAATAACTACATATAATAGCCAATCTTCTGGCTGATGTTTATGTTTATGTATCTTGTTTATGTAGGACATACAGTCACATAAGAATTTTAGACTGTCATAACCAGTTACAAACTCCTTGTAGTAGGTTTAATTTAGGCTTTTACTTACTTTTCGAACAACCTTGTGTATTAGATGTGTTCAGTTCCACATACTTACGCATGAGCAGCTGCACTGAAGGTTAAGTGTTTTTCTGAAGAGACTAATTAATGCAGGAGCTAGTGGGGTCTTTTTTCTAATATATATTTTAATAAATATCTGTCTTCTGTGTTTGATTGATATGTGCAACCTGGCTAATACTTTAGTTTTCAAGAGTTCTCTGATGATAGATAATACCTTTGGTCCGGGAAACCCCTCGCCATGGGGTCCTTTATCCCCTGGAACACCTTGTGGTCCTTGAGGTCCCTATAAACAAAGTCAGAGAGTATAATATGTCACCCAAACAGTGCTCAGGTCAAAGTACCTGTATGGGTTTTCTCTACAGATCACAAAAATCGACACCACAGACAGATAAACATTCATCTGTTTGCAATAGCACAGACTGTTACTTCTAAACTTACAGGAAGGCCGGGTTCACCCACTCCAGGAGGACCAGGAGGACCAGATCGCCCCTGAAATCCCATGTCACCCTGCAGATTTACATAGAAACTTAATTGAATAAGTGAAACCCAAAGAAATGCAAATAGCAAACAATCACAAAGTACAAGAACATATTCAGAGGATCGTCCATAGCATTATTTACCTTTGGTCCAGGAAATCCAATACCAATTTCTCCCTGAATTCCTGGAGGGCCAGGTGGGCCACGTTCACCCTGTTATCACAAACATGATAACAGTTAGCACACAACATCCTTTAAAATCACTTTTCTGTCTTATTTATCCTCTCCTGTGCAGATACGATGCTCCTTTGAAGCTAAAAATAATGCTGCAAATCCTGCGTACTAAACGAGGTGGTGGTATAGATATTTGATCTCTTCCTGCAGGTCAGGACATATAAGAGCTTAACTTGAGCTCCAGTACTGTCTCAAATTTCAAGAAAGCCCAAACAACAGTGTTTTTAAAATAACAAAGAACTGCTGGAAGCTCTTCACAGCATCAATTCAAGGATTAATTACAATATCTGCTTGCCTTTAGGTAATTTTGATCTAAAATAAAAAACTTTTTATGTAAGGCCAAGACTTACATAAAAAGATGTTATGTAATTGGGAGTTTCACAATATGTATTTTTTCTAGAAATATATATAAATAAAATGAATATGTGAAAAGGCTTGTCTTACATGAGTCTCTTTTGGACAACTCATACTACAAAAGGACCACCAAGAGTCAAATGCTTCCTACATGTCCTCACATGGCGAGACACTGAGCATACACTAACTTTCCATGTATGTTATTAACTGGAGGCCTTGTTGGAGAAGCTGACGATGCTGTAGGCACTTCCTAGGCTGTAGTTAGTAACAGGATACAACCCCTTAGGAAAACCTGTAGTAAGATTCGGTGGTGGTGAATAACAGTAATGATGGTGGAAGATGTTGGCTTATTGCCAAATGTTCACACAGGGGTCTATTACCAGACAAGCAGGCCTCTGTGCTGCATGGTAAAGATCAGGGTGGTAAAGCTCCAACCTATTGTTTAAACTAATCATAAAAGGAAAAGTAAAGGTCACAGCAGATGTACACGGTGAGGTAAGTAAAAGTTGTTCGAAAGGGGCTGACCTGCTTTCCCTGAGGACCCTCTGGTCCAACGTCTCCATGTGGTCCTGGTAACCCCTGGACAGAAACGACATACAGCCATTAATAAAGAACCATCCAGTAAGACATGGGACATTTTGTGGTGATTTCTGCAGCTATTTTCTTCAATATAAAGGAGATTTCCTCTAGTTTAACATCACACACAGTATCCCTGGCAGTTAATATTCATATGCAAAGCTAGAATTTCATACTAGCTTGCAAGTTATATGTATACTTGACCACAATAAAGTAAAGACAAGCTCCATAAACATTTGCAACAATTGCATATTTTACTATTAAAATATTACTGACCTGCAGGCCTCTAATTCCTCTTGTTCCAACTGACCCCTCAGGACCCTGAAGTGTATTATATAAGGAAGAGCATGAGATCAACCACTGTATGTACAGTAAGTAGGAATTATTAAACTGAAAACATAATATTCAGTATGTGTAGTGTCAACAGTGCTGTCATACCCTGTCTCCTTTGATTCCTGGAGTCCCGCATTCACCCCTCTCACCCTGTGTAGGAATTACAAGTATTGCACGGGCTCGATTCCAACAAAATAAAATGTTATCATTGTCATTTATCTAAATCACATACCTTCTCTCCTTTGTAACCTGGTTTTCCCTGCAAATAAAATAAATGAGATGTTATGTGTGAATAAATTACAGAGGCTGTAATGAATATTTTATTAATGTTGTTCATGAATTGTGGCATTTACCTCAGCTCCCTCTCGCCCGGGAAGACCACTCAGTCCTGCTTCACCCTGATATGACAGAAAGTTCACTATCTCATTATATCAATGAATAAGAGCTTATCCAAGCTACTGTAAATAACTAAATACAGAGTAAACATTCTGAAACTGCTGGTATGAACAGATTTAGAAGAAAAACAAACAGAAAAAGAGATAAAAAAATGAAACATCCTGCATTTAGCCAAGGTTTTACCTACTGTAGCAACAGTTAATGGACTGAAACCATAAAGATTAAGACATAAAGAATGAATTGGTGTTGAATAAATTGACTGTTTCTGATTATTCATAATTCATCCTAATAATTTCTAACAGATAAGTATTTTATTTTATGACTGGTCAATATTATTTATAACATAGGAAAAAAAATATTTTAAAACAACAAATGTTTTTTAAAAAGTCTGTCTAGATCTTTAAATGTAATAATGCTTATTTTTTAAATAACACTGAGATGTAAAAATCTTACAACTGAGTGTATTTGTTGAATTTTAAGGTAAGGGTTAAAATGATGGCCACATATCTGGCACATGACAATCACAATTTACAGATACTGGATGACCCGGTTCAGGTTCAAGTTTTTCCCAAAATGTAATTTATGTGTGGAGCAATCAGGAAGTATTATATAACTCCTGACAGAGCCCGGCAGCTAAGAAATCCATAGTACATATGGCCATCAAAAAGCACGCACCTTTAACCCTTTAAGCCCCGGGGCTCCATCGTCTCCGGACCGACCCTTTTTCCCCTGGAGAATGAAACAAAGTTATGGTTGAGGTTTAATCATTTATTCCATTGACATTTTGCTCTCTTCTTGGTGTGCATAAAAATAATTATTAGAGAAAGGTCACTGGGCTGATGTCTGAATGCATCCTACATATGTGCTTATGGATGTGAGGACTGTATGATAATTGAAGCTATAGGTGGGCATGAGGTGTCTTGTCCACAGGGCCAGGGGTCATTGTCTTGAGCTGCACCTGGACTGTGTGTGTCAGTTGCTTTCCACCAGAAATCACTAGTTTGTGACCATTAAACTAATGAGAGCAATTATGAGAGCCTCCTAGTCTGAGTGTAAGAATTTGAAGAATCTTTGAGGAGAAAGCACCTGGTTCATGACAACAGAGCTGTCTGTCAGCAACATGATTATCTGCCAGGTTGCTGCAAAGCTTGACATTACATTGAGGGGACTATTTTCTGACGAGCAGAGGGGCTTGAGTGGAAGTGTGTTGAGTGGGGTGTCTAGAGAGGGTGGGGTCATCTTCTTCTGGTCCCTCTATCCCTAAGTAACT
>NW_023340095.1:13358731-13366877 GCF_004916995.1 Morone saxatilis | reverse complement strand
CTTTTAGAATGTGGGACCACCTATCATTTACTCTGCTTGTGCAAATGCCTGCAAGCTACACTGAGGGGAAAAGTAATTATCCTTCAAAACGGAACAATTACCATTCTGAAAATATCATGTTAAATTTCTCTGCACAAGATTTCAGGAATCCAAAACAACTTGTGACACTTCAAAAGGAAACTGCTCTTTGGTTGTGGGGATATGTGGAAGAGTTTGAGGCTAAATACTCACCGCAGGCCCGCTTGGCCCCCTCTCTCCTTTCTCACAAGCACATTTCTGAGCCAGAGGGCACTTTGAAAAAAAAGAGACATGTTAGATAAGCTGTCATAAATGTAATTCTATACTGTCAAAGTGGGCACCTTTACCAAAGTACACATTATTAAATATCAAAAGATTCTATACATGAGTCTAATTGTAATGATACTTACTCCTTCATCAGCCAAGCTAGTCTGCAAAGAAAAGTTGATAAATGTCAGTCAGTGCAGTAATATTGCAGTCACTGTGAGATTTGTGATGCAGATTTCTTATGTTCATTTAATGTAGCACAATATAAAACCCCTTCACACAAACATTAATTTTGTGACTGATGAGTTATATGAGTTATATGACGATTGAGGAGTCACATTGTAATAAATTCATGTATAAACACAAGTTGTTTCTCCATAAAGGAATGTAATGTGAGTTTGCAAGACAAACAATTTTTTTCCGAAAGAGGCGAAAAGAGCGCGTCAGGGTTAGAGAAAATCCCAGGGGATATGCTCGTGCAGATGTCAAACAGTATTTTTCTAAAGCTGGGTAAAAAGCAGCGAAAGACATTCTTTCATTTGTTTCTCCAGAGCATTGTCATCATTCCATCTCTATACAAATACCTGAACAAGCCTGTCCATGTGTCTACTCTGAATAGATGCTTATTCAAAGCAAATACATCACTTTTGTTCCCAGTGTTGTCTGCTGAAAGACAAGGTATTATACTCACAATCTTAGTGACGATTTTTTCAACAATGTCTTCGTCCTGTAAATTATGGAGGAAGTGGGAGGCCGGGGCACTGGCGAGCAGGCGGAGTTGGGCTACGTTGGCTGGCTCGTTGGCTTTACGGGTGATGCCCAGAGTGAAGAATTTGATGCCCTGGTTCTTGGCGTCAGCAACAGCAGAGAAAATGTCAGGGTTCCTCGGGTGAGAAATACCATCTGTGAGCAGCACGGCTACTTTGATGCTGCCTGGGCTGGATTCCTCCAGGTAGATCTTGGTCATGTTGGTGATGGCGTAGGTGGTGTAGGTGCCGTGCCCAATGTAGACGATGGGAGTTATGCGGGCCTTGAAGTTCTCTGTGCCCCTCCAGTCTCTGAAGGTTTGCTCTGTGATAACATGACTGCTGTACTGAAGCAGGGCCACCCTCAAGCTCAAGGTGCGGCCGGTCTGCAGCCGAAGCCCTTGGAATCTTTCCACCATATTCATGGCAAACTGCTTCTCCTGCTCGTGATTGTCCTTGGCACTCTCAGAGCTGTCCAACAGAAAGGAGAGCTCCAGGCCACAGTCCTCATCTAGGATGGCTGTGTGCAGACAGAACAGGATGAAGGACTCTCTAACTCACATTGTTTTATATTACATTACATTACTTTCTCTAAGCAACTGACTTGTTTCTTACAAATCTATTCTAAGTTTTCACACAGAGCAGAAAAACTGTAGTTTAGTAGGCCACCAATCAGAATAAGACATGAAGTGCAGGCATATAATTTTTTGGTGCTGTAATATATTGATTAAGTATAGTATATAGGAAATCATACAAACACAAAACCCTTTCAGTCTAAATATAATATCATGGCAACATTATTAAAAAGACAGTTTTTGGTATGAGAATAAGAAAGTTTTCATTCATTTTCTTACCTTGTCCATCATGAATGTTTGCAGCCTGAGGTTTGTTCTTGAATTTCTTGCTAGTTTTCCTCTCCTCATACAAGTCTTGGGCCCAGACACCGGTCAGTGCTGTGACCAGCAGCACTGACGTAAAGGAGGGGAGCATCCTCGTCCCAACTATGGAGAAAAAACAACAACAACAATTCAAAATTCAATCAGTGTTACTGTCCACAAAAGTAGTTTCTGTATCAAATTAGAGCGGAGCAGCTTGTGCATCCATCCATTTTATTTGCTGGGTTCAAGAACATGTCAGAAAACAGTCAGATGTAAAAAAGCCAAACTAAATTGCTGAATATTATATAGTATGTATATATTAAAATAACTGAGCAATCATCCTCACATCAACTCACAGTCCAACCTCCTTTTGAAAGTTTTCAATTTCTAGTATTTCAGTGTCGTATTTTGAGTGCAGCCCAAAATGTAGACAACAGGAACAGCAGAGGATCGGTGTAGTTAGCTCATTGATTGTGCAGCAGCAGCAGCAGCAGCAGTGTCAGTCATTCAGTCATTCTGTGGAGCAGAGAGTGAGAGACCCTGAGACACTCACTCCTCTTTTGTAAGGAGGCAGAAACAGACCAGATCCCATGGAGCCTTGCCAAAACTCCCATTCTGCCCTCAGGGCAGGGGATGGCTGTTGGGATATGTTTGCAACAGTAAAAGCAACGTGTGTGCCGAAATTTGCATTTTTAACACTACAAGTACAATAAAAAGTCGATGTATATGTTTACTAGGGGGTAAGTCATGTTTAAATACCACAGAATTATAGTTATCATGTACTGTAATTGCATGTTAGCGTATTTGTTATACTTTTATTGAAATGTTGCACAGCTGACAGATACATAAGGACGCATATTTCAACTTTTTTTAAACTCACGATACAGTTAAATAGTTCGATTAACAGCTTAATCCTGACGATTATTTTACAGTATTTGCTTTAAGAAGATAAAATGTATGTTATGATGTATACATTTTTAAGATAATATTGGTTTAAAGCACTTTCTTATGTCCATAGTGAGCAGGGAAGAGTGCAAAAGTTTTCAAATCTTTTCAAATCTCCATTTAAGAATATATGTTAACTAAGTCAGTAAAGCTTACAGAAAAATGTTGAATATAAAATACACACCCGAATAAAATTTTTAATTTGGCATTGATGCCAGAATAAATTCCACAGGTAAGGGGGTTGGGGGACTTAATGGCAAAGACCTGGTCACCTTTGGTCTCCACCCTGGACTGTGGAATGACCATAACAGCCCTGCCTGAGGAAAAATGGTTAAAAGGTCAGAGATTTCTAAATTAATTTAAAAATGACCAAGCAGTGCTAGAAAAGGGGAATTTGATTTGTTCGGATGATCACAGTATTCTCAACAGAAACCTCAACTAGACATTGAAAATGGGCAAAAGGATAAAAGCTTTACAACATCGTTGAAATACCATCCAGAGGGTTGTATGAGCAATGCATATTTATCTCTTTTTAGATTAGAAAGAGATCTAAAAAGATAAGTTATGAGTATATGTGCGGTTACTGCATTAGATTTAGCTGTGATTTGTTTCCTTTAATTATACCTTTATGAAAAATGGAGTTGCAACTAGCAAGTGACATGCAATAGATCTTTCAGAAAATAAATAACTGAAGACTGTAGGTGGTACTTCACCTTCCAGACCCTTAAAGATGCCATCTGACCACTGAATGGTAGCCAGAGGTAACATTTTAGTGTGCATACTCCTGTTGTGATTTGAAGATGGGGCTAGTCCTGTGCAGACTGGCTGAGGAATCACAGAGCCTGCTGTGCTTAAGGTGAGGAGGCTTTGTGTTGCAAAGCTCCAGGCAAGAAGTAATTAGAGGAGACTTTCTGACACAAAGGAATGTTGCATTGAATGATGGCTTGGCAAAATCCACCCGTCACTTTACTCTCTCTGATGAATGACAACTATTTATAGTGTTCCTATATACTGCAGCAACATTTGTGAGAAATGATGATGAAGTCCCGGTATATGTGCGTCCATCACTGACTGAATGTTTCATGTGTATGTTCCCTTATTATGTTTGTGACTGCTGGTGATTACAAGACCTTAGAACTGGTTGCTAATGAAACATTTTAAACCTGTGATAAAACATCTATGCACTGAAGGCACAATAACTGCGACACCGTTACAGGCAATATACAATGAGGTGTGAAAACCAATTGGATCAAAATGATATACTCTGACTGACTGAATGACCAAAAATAAAGTGCATCTGTGGCCGGGGATTTTCCCACATGAGCTATAAATTGTGGTGTTTTTAATTGTTGGGTTCAGTTACATATATCAAATAAATGATGCTGTAAAATGTAAACAAGGATCAGAGCAGTTTAGGGTTAAGGAAACAGGAATGTAAAATCTAAAGTAATGATTGTTGTTGATTGAGGGAATTTAGAAAGATTAAAAAATCATTGCAATGACAGATTTTCTTTTAATTGCATTCATCACAGACAAATAAAATGAATATTTGTTATTATTTGTTATACTATATTTTATATTATTAGCAGAAGTAGTAACCAGTAGTAACTTGTTGCCAACGGGGGCTCCAAAGTGCTATCACTAGCAAGCGAAAACCTGACCTGTGACACTTAAAGCATTTAGTTTGGAAATATTCCTGTTTTACATGTGAATTGTGTATCTACTTCCTTTTGATCCGCTGGTATTGATATTAACATTAACATTAGTGATACCAGTGCCTGGTATCACTAATGTTAAACTTAAGATTCTAGCCCTTTGCAAACTATTTTGGAGACTTGCAAAAAGAAAGAAGGGGTTATAAAACACAATATCTGCACACTCTGGTCCTGTGCAACAGTTATAAATGAACAGCTGCAAAATGCCTAAACCATTGCTGCCCAAAGCGGGGCCTGTGGGCCAAAGTTGGCTCATCACAAGGTACAATTTGGCCCGCCAGGTGTTTCTAGATAAAATAATAATTTAAAAAATATATTCTATACATAACTGTTTATGCTGTTTTTTGTGTGGTAAAATGCTATTTAAATGTGTAGGATCCCTAATTGTTATTAACTATTTTTCATAATATTGTACCATTTTATATCTTAACAACACAAAATAATAGGCGTTTGCTTGTGGCCTGTACGTACTCCATAAAAACCAATATAGTTTGTAACTTGATATCTTGTTTATGAACAATAGCAATGATTCATTTCAGTTAACAATATTATTATTCTTGCAAATTTTTATATACACTTATCCAACTATATGAAAGCAAAGCCTAGGTTTAATGTATTTCATAATGTGTTCCTTTCTTATGTCAAAGTCCTCAAAGCCTTGAAAAGTAAAACATTTGTAAAACTTTTTTGTATAATAGATAAGATAATGATATACTCGTGTTTGTTTTGGTTAGTCTTTTCTCTGAGTGTATTTTTTATGCACCCAATCTTTGTGTTTTGTATGAGGTATGTCTTGCACATTTTTATTTGTTACCTGTTCCAACTTCTCCCCTCTGGTAGGCGCTACAGAGCACTGTACACCCAAACAAAGAGACACAGGAACAGTTTCTACCCATAGGCCATCACTCTGACCAACACTTAACTGCCCTCTACAATAACCTTAGGACTCTTAATATCCACTGAACCTGGAAACCATTTATTACTTATTTTCCCATTGTTTCTTTTTAAAACATACATACTATTCTAATACATCTACCTATGCTGTGCATACTGCATGTACTGTATCTACAGTAGACTCTGTCATATCCACCTACCCCATTTACATAAACATACCTGCACGTAAAATATTTATGTCAGCATCCTTTGCACTCTGAACTATTATCTACTGTCTACAAATGTTTGTTTGTATACATTCATAACAGTACATATTAGTCTATGTCTTTTTTTATTGAACTTTATTCATGCTGTTAGTCTGTGTTTGTGAAAAGGTGTATAGTTTTGTGCTGCCCTCTTTCCGTAAAAGAGGGTATAAACACAGACAGACCGCGCATGCTCAGACAAGCCGTTGGGTTCAGGATCACCCACAGCTGAGTGAGCGCTTCACCTTCAGCCATCTTAACCATGTTGGGTGCTGTGGGACGGTGCTGCAGCGGGGCTCTGCAGGCTCTAAAGCCTGGGATCAACTCTCTG
Source organism: Morone saxatilis (assembly GCF_004916995.1). Taxonomy (NCBI): domain Eukaryota; kingdom Metazoa; phylum Chordata; class Actinopteri; family Moronidae; genus Morone; species Morone saxatilis. The sequence continues at coordinate 13,360,838 of NW_023340095.1, read as the reverse complement.
AAGACCGTCAGTGGGACACATGCGACTCTTTATTCGAGTGAGTGAATACATTTAAAACCACGGGCCGACTTGTCAGCATTATATGTCCTTTAACGCTAATGTAGCACGCTCAGGGGGTCAGGCCTCATGTTTACTATACAGTGTCTCCATTCATTTGCAGTCAGTGGGGTTTTTTATTTAATTTAAAGCAGCAATAATGACACAAATGCAGTTATTTGGTCTTTTTGTTGCTCCGATGAGACGTTGTAGCTTCAGTTGAGGCCTGGTTCACTGTCTCCAATCAATGACCTTTCCATGTACCTGAGTACAAGTCAACGCCACTGGAGACACTTAGGTTTTCAGCACTTAAAGTTTCATCAAAATATGCGAAAATGCTTCCTGAAGCACCAACATGTGGAAATAAATGTATTAAGTTATTTGTTTTTATAGATTTTCTTATATCACATGCGTGCACTAATCCTTGTTTATTCACTGTAAGATGTTTTGATCTGTCAGCTGTCACATGTAAAGTCACTTTTAATATGTTTCCTTTAATGTCGTTGTCCTTTTCCTGCCATTGTCCTTTCAGGCAGGGGTTACGCAGCTCCGGCTGCTCAGGCAGCAATCGCCAATGGCCGCATAGTGGCTGTGATTGGTGCTGTGGTGGATGTCCAGTTTGATGAAGGCCTACCTCCTATCCTCAATGCACTGGAGGTGGCCGGCCGTGAGAGCAGGCTGGTGCTGGAGGTGGCCCAGCATCTGGGTGAGCGTGCCGGATTGATACTGGGGTTGGAATATTGCTCGACAGGTCATTGTGTGGATGTCTGCCATGAAAAGTACACAGTGTCTTTACAGTCTCTCCTCGTGTGTTTCTTCAGGTGAAAGCACAGTCAGGACGATCGCCATGGATGGCACAGAGGGGCTGGTCCGCGGTCAGAAGGTTCTGGATACTGGAGCCCCCATCAGGATCCCTGTGGGCCCTGAAACCTTGGGCAGGATCATGAATGTCATTGGAGAACCCATTGATGAGAGGGGTCCAATTACCACCAAACAGTAAGTGTTGATCATGAAGTAGTTATTCTATATCAGCACAGATCAATTATTGGCCAATAATAATCATTTATTTTGAATTCTTACTGCAAAACTATTAATTGGATTTATTTTTATGAAAGCTAAAGTATGTTTGTGAAATTTTCTGATCAAAAAGTCAGTCAGAACTGTTTTTGTTGTGATGTTAGTTAGCGTTGGTTAGAAGAGACAAAATCAACCATCTTTACCTACTCTAATCTTAACTTGTCTTACCCTCAGCTGTGTATAAACTACAGGTCATTAACTTATTTTTAAAATACAAACGTGAAATAATTCTATCAGCTTATATCGTACATTCCTAATAAAAATGCACATATAGTTTCACTTCTGAAAAGTAGTTTCCTAAAAAATGTAGGGGTAGTTTTTAGTAAATGTCACTCAAAAATGAAGAGAGTGAATTAGTTGGATTATTTAATTTGCAGGTTTGGGTCTTTTAAAAAAAATCTGATTTATTTACAATAATAAACAGAAATATCGCTGACCTTATTCTTTTAAACGTCGTATATAAAAATGACTCCTATCTTGCAGAACTGCTCCTATTCACGCTGAAGCCCCGGAGTTCACAGACATGAGTGTGGAGCAGGAGATCCTGGTCACTGGCATCAAAGTGGTAGATCTGCTGGCCCCCTACGCCAAGGGCGGAAAGATTGGTTGGTGGATTATCTGACACCCCGGATTTGTTTTTTCACATTTTCATACATACAAGTCAACATAACTGATTATTGTGCATAATGTATTCCTTCAGGTCTGTTTGGCGGTGCCGGTGTTGGCAAGACTGTGCTGATTATGGAGCTGATCAACAACGTGGCCAAGGCTCATGGTGGCTACTCTGTGTTTGCTGGAGTGGGAGAGCGAACCCGTGAGGGAAATGACTTGTACCACGAGATGATTGAGTCTGGTGTCATTAACCTGAAGGACACCACCTCAAAGGTGACACCCTCAATGAGCAGTGTATTTGTGTTAAAACGCCGTTTAGCTTTTCTGAGTTGGATGCTATAGCAGAGTATGTAAGATGCAGTTTTGATGGCTTTGTGTAAAA
>NW_023340095.1:13355410-13358707 GCF_004916995.1 Morone saxatilis | reverse complement strand
TAATTCTTGTGTTCGTGTTCTCAGGTAGCGCTGGTGTACGGTCAAATGAACGAGCCCCCAGGCGCCCGTGCCAGAGTTGCTCTTACCGGTTTGACTGTTGCTGAATACTTCCGTGATCAGGAGGGACAGGATGTGCTTCTCTTTATTGACAACATCTTTAGGTTCACCCAGGCCGGATCAGAGGTATGCAATGTCTAATATATGACATATTATAGAATATATTTTTTTGTTTTTTTGCAGATTTAATCAACAAAATAACCTTTTATGGACTGAATATTGTATAATTGTTCTTCAGGTGTCTGCCCTGCTGGGTCGTATCCCCTCTGCTGTGGGTTACCAGCCCACCTTGGCCACCGATATGGGGACCATGCAGGAGAGAATTACCACCACCAAGAAGGGCTCCATCACCTCAGTACAAGTGAGACCACACAAGATGCTAATAACGTCAGCGCACACTCCTTTTTAAATAAGTCTTCATATGAAATTCGCTCTGTTTTTTTACAGGCTATTTATGTGCCAGCTGATGACTTAACTGACCCCGCTCCTGCCACAACTTTTGCTCACTTGGACGCCACAACTGTGCTGTCCCGTGCTATTGCCGAGCTCGGTATCTATCCTGCTGTGGACCCCCTAGATTCCACCTCCCGTATCATGGACCCCAACATCGTCGGGGCTGAACACTACGACGTTGCTCGTGGCGTGCAGAAGATTCTTCAGGCAAGCCTCATGTTGGATGCTGTTGAATCTTGTTAACCATATCCACAATCCAAAAGCTAAACTGAAACCTTGTCGTCTTTTTTTCCCCCCCAGGACTATAAATCATTGCAGGACATCATTGCCATCCTGGGTATGGATGAATTGTCTGAGGAAGATAAGCTGACTGTAGCTCGCGCTCGTAAGATCCAGCGTTTCTTGTCGCAGCCTTTCCAGGTAGCAGAAGTCTTCACTGGCCACATGGGGAAGTTGGTGCCTCTTAAGGAAACGATCAAAGGCTTCCAGAGCATTCTCGGAGGTAGAGTGCTGCGCCGACGTTGTTGAATTTGTAAATGACCTTAATGGACATTTGATGGTTATTCTTTTCTCTCTTCAAGGTGAATACGATGCCCTGCCAGAGCAAGCTTTCTACATGGTGGGTCCCATCGAAGAAGTAGTCCAGAAGGCCGAGAAACTGGCAGAGGAGCATTCTTAAGTGATTTGTCTGTAAGGTTTTATGAGAAACATTTGTACAGTATAATTTCTATTTGAGGAACTTCTAACATGTCATGCTAAGTATGTTGTGTTGTTCTATTTCTCATGAAAGGTGAAATAAAAATTATGTTGTGATATATAAATTATCAGTGAGCAAACCTTCTTTGTGAAAATTATTTATTTTAATGAAAACGCACAGTGTGAGAATTAGCCGATCATGTGGCGCAGTGTCTTATTCAACTCCTTTTCTTGTACGAGGAGGTTGTTGCTGTGTTCTTTGAAGGCTTCAAAATCCTGTAAAATAATGACAGAAGAAAAGATGTTGAGGCTCTCAGCCCTCTGTTGGCCACTGTCAGTGACTTAACTATTCAATATCGCAGATTTCAACAAACCTTTTGGAACTTCACATATTTTGTCGTGGATTCTTCGAGAGCAGACTTGAGAGATTTCACTTTCTCATCCGCATTGACGGCTTCAGCTTCCCGTTCAAACCTAAAAGGACGGGACAGATACAGACGTGGACAACCATTGTTATACAAAGCAGCATTATGTTGCTGGTGCACAATTTACCTGTCCTCCGCTTCGGCCCGGGCTTTTTTCTCTTCTTTCCATTTTGTCTCCAGCTGCTGGATTTCTTCTTGTTTCTCCTGTATTTAAGACCAATTCGTGTGGTTATGAAGTGAATTGGTTCACCTGTGCAGATCTGTGATTTTAGTCAGGAGAACAAATCCTCTTTTCAGTCACCTGTATTGCTTTCCCTCTGTCCATAGACAGATGCAATAACCTGTCCTTCTCTTTGGTGAGGCTTGTTATGCTTTCTGTCAGGTGGATTTTGTCCAAAGCGTGCTCTTCTTCAGCCTTTTCTAGCTGCAGCTTAAGGTCTGATTGTGGGAAGAAGGCCTAAAGTTTACACATGCTTGTATTTTGTTACACTAAGGAGAATCATAAAAACATTCACTACACACCTTTGCACATCTTCACAGCGCCTCTTTGCTGTTGTTGAGTTTCATGTAATTGTTCGGTTAGTGATGCTTCCTTGGCTTGATGCAGAGTCGCTTGTTCCAGGAGTTTTGACTGGCATCCAGCTAATTTCTCTCTTTAACACAGATGTAAAAAAACAGCATCAAAATCATCAATATTAATGTGAAATGTAAATAATAAACAGCTAGGACAGATTATTTTATTATTTTATTGATCTGTGGAGACGTTTTTCAATAACGGGACTAAACCTTTGGAATAATAGAAACAGCAGTGAATGTTTAGCGGTTTTACTGGATGAGATGAAACGATCAAACTTGCTGTCGATGGATCAATACATTGATCTTTAACATAGACTCATCTTCTTACCGATACTCATTTTCCTTATTTGTGTATTTCTCTGTCAGCTGTTGGATTTCTTGCAGCAGGTTTTGAACAAACACTTCTTTATCTTGTAACTTTTGGGAGAAAAGTGTGTCGTTTTCTGACTGCAGCTGTTTGTTCTCCAGCTTTAAATGGGCATTCTGAGTTTTGTACTCGTCCATGAAAGCAATAATCGCTTTATTGTTGGCAGCCAAATCCATGAATCTCCTCTCTAGTAGCTCTATTGTCTTTCTTTTGCTGTCCACTTCTTTCTTGTAGTCTGTTACTTGGCCCTCCAGCTCCGTATTGATTTTTTGCAGGGCTTGACACCGAAGAAGCAGCTCATCTGCTCTCTGTTTCAGTATGCAGATCAGACTTGACTGTTCATCTATTCTGGACCGCAGCATCTCTTTTGTATCCTCTGTAGAAAGGATCCGAAGCTTCTCCAGTGACTTCTGAATACTGTCCACGTGCTAGGAAGAAGGGGACAAAAATCTGTGTTAAAACATGACAGTGTTTAGAAGTTTTTGGCAGCAAGTTATTCTGTGTATGGACGAGGGCCAGGAACCGAAAGACACATTTTATACTTTTTACACGCAAAATTGTTTGGTTATTTCTGTGCTTGCAATTTATTTTGGTCCAATTACCAACACCGATATATCTACAGTAAGGTCATATCGACTAATATATTGGCCTGGTTGATTAATGATTGAGTTTGGACCATTGACTGTACTGTATACTGCTGTATACCATCATATAGGACACAAG
>NW_023340095.1:13353672-13355400 GCF_004916995.1 Morone saxatilis | reverse complement strand
AAGTACTCTCCATTAAAAACTTAGTAAAAGTACATAAGTATTATCAGCTAAATTAAATATTTCAATAATTTTAAATATAACATTTGACTACTTTTCCCTTTTATATCTGGTAGTTTTATTTTAAACAATACATTATATCTTACTTTATAAATTCATAATTAATATAGCAAATATTTCCAATGTAGTATTTCTAATGTAGTGGAATAGAAAGTATAATATTTGCCCATAAATGTACTGTTGTTGTAAATTAGATTGACTATTTCAACAACAGAACATAAAAATATACACAAAATTCCTTATCAGTCACAACTGTAATTAAAAGCTGTATATAAAGTACATTAAACTCTTATTCTATTTGTATTATATCTTGTATTTTCCTAGTCTTTTTTTGTATTTAATGTGTATTTCCTTATCTATTATGTTGTATTTGGAGCCGCTGTAGCAAGTACATTTCCCCAGTGTGGGATCAATAAATCTTCTCTCATCTTATACTACAAACCTATACTCTTTATTATTATTTTAATATAAATATATAATAAATATATAATATAAAGTAACATTATAACACAGTGAACAATGATGGACGACAGTTTGAAAACAGTTTGAAGACTCAACGGTTACTTTACCGTTTGCTGAAGTTAGCACTATTTACCTTTAAAAAAAAAAATAAAAAAAAAAATAAAAAAAATAAAATCTATTTAACTTACAGACTTATAAAATAATTTTAATACCACTCACACCCATAGATATTTATTATGTATATCTATGCTCACACCTACGTATACCAGATAATGACACAATTGCGTATTTAAAATAATTATCTGTTAAATTTGACGTGTATTCAGTTGACACCATACTGTCAATGGTAGACGTTAACTAACGGTTCTAGTGTGGCCGTTGGGCGCGGACTCATCAACGGTGTCATCATCGATAACGTCGGCATACCTCCATCGTGTTTCCCTCCGCCATCGTGCACTTTTCTTCCTTTCTCTGTGGAGTTGCCATGATGAGTACAAACTAAAGAAAGAATAAACCCAGCTTCTCCCCCTGTTTCTACACGGACAAACACTTAAGTTATTATTTTTTTAAACCCCCTTCGTAAAAGCTCGGTTCTACTTTTCGTCGTTACGCATCTCCGAGTTTCAGTTGCTCGGTCGCTAACGGCAACCATGTCTGAGCTGTCCCCTGCTCTGATTGAAGGTGTCTGTGTGTGCTCCGGCTCGGCCGCACGGTGGAGCCGTCGGGCTTCTGGAGGTCTGGACCACCTCCAGAAAGAGACTATGGTCGAAGAGGCAGTAGTTTAACTTATGTGGCGTAAAATCCTGTTTCACTTTGGTGTATTTTTTTTAGTTACATAGGTGGCGTTTATGTGGCAGTTTCTGTCTGGCGGCACCATCGATTTCATTGTTTGTTATTCATAAATCACTAGTGTGGGGACATATTAATATTCCTACGGGACATAAAATGCACCCATTTCATAATAAATAATAAATGTATGGCAATTTAATTCATTTTCACCTCTGTAGCGTTGGTGTAAGATATAAAAACAAACTTTCTTGTAGCTACATAAGCTACTGTGAAGACGTGTGTGTGTGAGACGCACGGTCGGACTCGAACCGGCGACATTGGGATTACGTGACTCGTCTGGGCCTCCAGGATAAGTCACGTAAGGCTTTTCGTAGTTTTTTTATTAAATGTATTATTTTATTAACATTATCCCCCCCCCCC
>NW_023340095.1:13337118-13353572 GCF_004916995.1 Morone saxatilis | reverse complement strand
AAGAAAGACAGACAGACAGAAGAAAGCCACAGCATCCAGCCCCAGTCCCTGCAGCTCCTCCATCTGCACTGCGGAGCTGGACGGACCAGCCAGGATGTGGAGAGCACTGCTACTTAAACTCTTCCTCGTCTTCATATGCTGTGTTAGATGGTGCCAGTCTGAAGGTAAGTAGTGTGAGCTTTTTTATTTGAGTTTACTTTTATCTACTTTTTAAGATTATTTATTTATTTATTAGTTGTTTTGTGCTTTTTCTCACGTTGAGTCTGTGCACACAGGCTGTCAGCTGAATGATTCATTGAGGGACCTGCAGAGTTGTTGTGCTACTGGTGATTCACCCTGTGCACTTGTTGCTCATCAAAACAAAACTCCAGCTTCCCCTGTGCGGTACACACTAAGGGGAACTGGATTGAATTGCTGCTGAACTAAAATGCTTCTGTATTTCTCCTCACCTAATGGGTAAACACTTCAGGTTTTGATGAGCCATCGAAGAGGATAAATCAGCTTGAAACACATGGAAATACCTTTTCTTCTTGATGATTCAATAAAGAAAGAGAAAAGAAAAGCTACTGTTTTAACCTTTTAGATGTGGCTACTAGGTAGAGTAAATGTGGCTCTGGGGCTAAATGTTTTGCCACATAGTATTACTTTAAAGGTTGAGCACAAAGCCTTCCTCAGACAGATTGGAAGTTCTCTTCAGGAACTTTTGCCTGAGCTTTACTGTTGCTAGGTAACAGAAAAGAGCATGTGACTTACAGGCAATCTGCGAGGACTGAGAGCTACTGGTACAAATCTCATTCAGTGGAGCAGATTTTAACGCCGCAAAAAAAAACCCCCCTCCTCCCCTCCTCCCCACTGATTCAAACTTGATTCGGGGGCTTGAGTTGAGGGAAGAACTGTGTTTCCCTTAATGTGAGGCAGAGACGGACCCCAGAAATGCTCAGACGCTGCTCTTTGTACATGACAGTCTTGTGTTTGTCGCCTGTGTTTGTAGCCCAGCTAGATCCTGCTTCTCAAACTGTAATCTGCTTTCTTTTTGCTCAACCCTTAGTATATAAGCTCCTTAGTGTGAATCAAGCAACTAATTACACTGCAGCTGCTGCAGAATGGACCCATTTCTACCTAAGGTGCAGTTTGGAGTTAAGGAAAATGTACTAAAAGTTTGTGTCATGGCTACAGCTTTCTTATTTATTTGTTATGATAAATCGTAGACTTATTTCCTCACTGGCTAACAGACACACACAAACAGAAAAGGTGGAGTTATAACAGTGTTGCCACTGAGACTGGAGCATTTAGAAAATTCACTTGGCATTTCCTTTGAATTACAGCAGTCACAGTACTTTGCTGATGCTAACTGAGGTGTATAAAATGATGACTTGACTAAAACCGCCTGCTCTCAGAAGACTTTGTCAGCATGTCCGCATTAATCATTGTCTTGAATTTGTTGTGATTAACAGACAGTGGACTAGACTGCTTAAATAACATTCATGGGGTCATTTATGTTTAACCTCAGTTGTGAATAACCGTGCCATGTTAGAGAATGAAGTGCTTCCTGAAGGCTATCTGGTGGTGTGTGAATCGGACCGAAAGAGGTGTCACTTAATCATATACTCAGACAAATTAGCAATGGTGTATTTATGTAGTTTTACTATGAGGGCACAGGGTACTTTCTCTAATCTCTGCCTGATCCCCTGCAAAAATCCTTTAGTTTAGATAATTGTTTCTTCCATGACCTTCTGTAACACATTATCCAGCCCTTGGGCTTGATACTGCTGCAGAGTGCTTACGCTGGCATTAATAGCTAATGTGACAGTGAGGGGATTTCATGGTGCTGGTTCGTTAATGATCCTCTGCCATTTTTGCTGTTCCACACATGTTTTTTTAGTAAATTGAGTTGTTTTCTCCATTAATCATTCACCATAATAACCCATTAAGTGTGCAGTAAGAACTTTAATGGTGTTACAAATTAGGTTGTTATCACTAGGAAACTAATGAAAACACGTTAATGTAATTATAGTCAATGACTTCGTTAAAATGTTGTTATGTTCAGACTTTTCAAGACACACAGACTTGGCCAGCACGTGCATGTTAAACCTCACACATGCCGGCTTCTTTCCGGTGTAGGAGCCTAAATCCTTGTGCAACAGTTACACTGCGTTAGAAACAGGAACACAGTTGGCACAAATGGAGAGAAAATCCTTTCTTTTCCTGCAGCTCTCTCAGTCTAGGTTACAGAGGATGGAGTTTAGCCTCCAGTAAACAGTTGGTGAGCCGATACTCAACGTAAAGAGGAAAAATAAGTTATCCAGTGGCTCACTGCATTGTGACACCTTAATTTATGTTTCTTTTCCCTCATGTTTTTGTTAAGACACGTACCAGAAATCATGTTGAGTATTCCTCAATTCTAACCAGACTGAGGCTTTATTCCTCACTCCATTTATCCCTCCCTTTTGCTCCCATGGCACTGCCAAAGCCCCTTGGTTTTTCACTGTTTTGTGTGTAGCAGTAAGAGCCAAAGTCACTTGTTTGGCAATTGACTGCATTCTGTTGCATTGATTTCCATATGAAATAGGCAGCAGCACTTCGCTCTGACAGCATGGACAGGTCCAGCGTTTCATGCTGCCAGCAGCCGTTTTCTCCACTTTTCTCCACACACATTCAGTGTGTGCACAGGGCTGGGCCAAAACAAGACGGTATTGATGAAAGCTTGAAGACATCTTTCAGGCGCGCCACGTGACAAGGAAGAGATGTTTCGGCGGGTAGTGGACAGGTTGTTTTCTTAATGGGTGGCCGCGAGAGGGGAGCTTACCTTATCGCAGGAAGTAGCCTTACTGTACTCTGATTTCTGCTGTGTGGCTTTTTTAGGGTGACACTTCCAGTTATGAGTTTGCATCCCTGCTGGCACCTCTTTTGTGCCATTGTAATTTCACAGTGGGGTTTAAGGCGTTTTGGGGGGCTTCATTCTAATGAAAATTCCTCTACTTCTCTTCTTTGTTGGGCAATAGTAGGGCGTCCTTATCTTCTTGCATGGATGGTGCGGTGCTCTGTCCTGCTGTGGATTTAAGTTGCTAATTAGAAAATACAAGGCTAGAAAGAAGGGAAAGGAAAACATTAAATCACTTACACTTACTAATAAATAATAATAATAAACTAATAAAAAAAGCATGGCTCATCAGACCCAGATTAAGAATTCCTAATAGCAGATTTGCACTACTCACCCTGGCCTTTACCTTCCCTAATATTGACTGACTAGTGAAATTGTGACTTTGTTAGGACGAAGACATAGAAATTTGTGGATTAAGGAACAGATACAAAGAAGACGTTCTTTTCAGAATGTAAGAAGATCCCTAACACAAGATAGTGCTGTTGAAAAGTTCAGCTTCAGTGTATCTGTCACCTTTCCCAGAAGTAATACTGTCAGGAAACACTGGCTGCATTTGAAAGCCTCCAGCAGATTGGTTTCTCCTTGGCATACGTTGTTTTAAGTTGTCAACCAAGGTCTGAATGTATGGCAGCTATAAACGTCTTCATCCCTCCCAAAGCACATTTGATTTAATGTCAATTAAGACAATTTTGTCTCTGTTTTTGAAACTTTGTGGACCTGTACAGACAGTGGTGATGTCTGAACATGCAATATTGTCTGTGTGTACTGAGTGTGCCCTTCCCTGTTAAGGAAAAGTATTCTTTGTTAAACAGAGCACATCTCGTAGCCGTTTGTGTACTGTATGCAACACTTGCCCATGCTGCCATACTATAGATGATGCTTAAACCTCTGGGATCACTGCCTTGCAACAAAGGCTCCCTTTGAGCAGATTGGGAGCAATTTTATCATTAGTAAACTGAGCAGGAAAAACAGGATTGCCTCCTGCATAGCTGCCGAAGGAGTTAAATATGCAGCTTGTTTTGCTGGGTTGGTCGTAAAGCAGTTTGGTAATTTGCTGGCTAATTAATCTTAGACAAGAATTCTTGATCGGAGCGTATGCAAGGCTTTTAGAGCGGTAGCACAGGCAGTGACCCCCCCACTGTTGTGGAAGAGATCCATCTTTAAAAGAGAACATTACATAAAGGAGGTGATAAACCTCTGACTGTGAACACAATCAAAGTCTCATTCAGGCTGCATTTATCAAGCCAATAAGTTTGTTTGAAGGGAATTCATTTTTTAGTAGTTTACTTTCAAGACTTCTCATTTTCTGCTCAGGTAAACTCACATGTTGGCTTTTTTTTCCTGCCTTGTAACTATTATCTTCAAGCCATTAGAGGGGAATTGCAGAGCTATAATTATGGGTTTCTAAGTAAGCAATTCCAATATGATATAAAGTGTAAACTATTTGATCAAGAAGGAAAAATGTTTACAAAATGCTGGATAAGGCAGGACAGAGATAGACAACCAACCCCAAGCGTGCACCACCAATCACCACCTCTTAGCTCGTCTCACAAAGAATTTGGGTTGAAATGGTTGCGGTACCACCTGGTACCACTATTTATTCCAATTACATTTCAGACCGGACAAGAACAGCATACACCATAAATCAGGCTGTCAGAGAGACAATCAGAATCGCACATTCCTATTTGGACGGGTCTGATGGAGTGCTCTGCCACTGAACTATGCTGCCTGAATCAATCTCCCCTGGAAAACGTCTGGGAAGGTAGAGTGGTGGTACCTTATCTCTACAGATGCCACTCAGCGTGAACATCAAAAGGGGGCTTGGGATGAGTGCGGTGAAGGTTGTGTAACTGTCGGGGGGATGGCTGGCACGCTTGTCTCCAGGGCTTGTCAATGCTGTTAACAGTATGCTTCATCAGTGGAAGGCCTCCCTACCCCCCATATGCCATGTTTTCATCCAAGAATTTATCAATTTTGGGACTATATTTTTTATAGTTTTTCCCAGGATGGACAGGATGACAAGTTTTAAAACAATGATGGGAAACAGTAACAGTGGAGTTCTGGAAATCAAGCTCTGAATTATGTACCATTTGACTGTGTGCAGGATGTGAGTTGGGGCAGTTCCGCTGTGGGACAGGCCGATGTATACCAGGTGACTGGCGCTGTGACGGCACATCAGACTGTGTGGATGACTCTGATGAACACGACTGCCGTGAGTTACTCATTATATCACACTGTATCACGTCTGAGGAGGTTTGGACATTTAGTAGTGGAAGAAATACACAGATCCTCTACTTCAAGTTAATTCTACTTAAAAAAAGTATTATCAGCAAAATATCAAAAATAGACATGCTCCTATTTAGTTTAATCTATAACAGTGAATCTATCACACATGATCATATGTTCTGTATGTAAACTCTATCTGCAAAGTAACTAGTAACTATAGTGCTGTAAAATCTAGTTGAGAATAAAGTTCAACACATTTAGTGGAGCAGAATTATATAGTGGCATAAAATAAAACCACTCAAGTACAGTACAAGTACCTCAAAGTTGCACTGAAGTACTGTACTTGAGCAAATGTACATCGTAACTTTTTGCCACTGGATTACAGAACTGTTGTAAATAATGAGATGGTCTGTGTGTTTTCCCACAGCTCAGGTAACATGTGATGACAGTCATTTCCAGTGTTTGAGTGACGGCGAGTGTATCCCTGATGTGTGGGTGTGTGATGATGAGGAGGACTGTGAGGATGGCTCAGATGAGAGGCAACACTGCCGTAAGTAAATTTGACATTATTAACAATTTCTAATTATCACACATGTATTTAGTATCTGCTTGGTCCCTTGAAACTGTATTATAAATTGGAATTGTAATATTCAAATCCAGGATTCATTGATTCATTTTTATGGCTGCATCGTTACATTAAATAGAATATTCCTGATGTTTTGATAAAAGTGTTAAGGTTTGAACAGTAAGATCTTGAAAATGTACCCACCTTAGCCACCTGTGTGACTGAGGAAGTTCAGCACCTTTATCTAAAGTACAAGTAGATCCGACCTTCATATATTCTACTTTGTTACTCTCTGTCCAATCTATTTGCCCCCAGCTGGAAGGACGTGCACCAGTGGGCAGTTCAGCTGTAGTAACGGGGCATGCATCCCAGGAGAATACCGATGTGACCGTCTGGCGGACTGCTCAGATGGGTCTGATGAGAGAGATTGCCGTAAGTCTTCTCCAGGGTGGTTTCCCTTTTTTTTTTTTTTATCTCAGGCTCCTGTGGCATTTTAATCAATTTGTTAAGATTAAGAGGCTCGCTGACTGACAGAATGGGCCACAATATGCTTCTTGTTGTCAGAGGTTGATTGCAGATTCCTTGGTGGATTAGTCAAGCTGAAGTTCAGCTGCTATGCCATTATTGTGCCGACATGGTAGACTCACAGCACTACACACTGTGGTAATCTCACAATTGCATAAAGACTGCTGTGGCAACTGCTGTTGTTATGGTGGAGGCGTTAAATTTTAGTCTCTCATTCTTCCCATTCACCGAGCTTTGCACACTTTAAAACCCGAAAAGAGCACAGTTGTCAGGCTGATTTGAAGGCATTGCGTTGCGCTGATAATGATTTAATCTTTCCAGATTACCCCGAGTGTACAGAGCTGAGGTGTGCTAATGGGGCCTGCTACAACCGGACCAAGCGATGTGACCACATACTTGACTGTCGTGATGGCTCTGATGAGGCAAATTGCAGTAAGTAATTAATTTTAGTGACAAACTGTTCAAGTGGAAGTCATTGTTGCAATACCAGCCATAACATGACATCATCACCAAATACATTTTTGTCTTTCTTTGTTGTGTTTTCTTTAGCACAGCACTGCAATGCGGGCCTGTTCCCATGTCATAATGGGTTGTGTGTTCCTCAGCGCTACGTCTGTGACCATGACGATGACTGTGGAGACCGAAGTGATGAGATAAACTGCAGTATGTGGCCTCTGTCTTTCTACCCTCTTTCCTTTTAATGAAACCCCACTGTCTGTTTTATGACTCTTATCCTCACCCAGAGAAATGTATGTGTCTCTGATCTTTTCTGTGTATTAATATTTTCCACTTCACCTGCAGCATATCCTACATGCAGAGGGAACTACTTCACCTGCCCCAGTGGCCGCTGCATCCACCGAATCTGGGTTTGTGATGGAGAGGATGACTGTGAGGACAATGGAGACGAAAAAGGCTGTGGTATGGATACAGTAGTTGGAAACAAGTTGTCATAAATCTAGCTAATTTTTGCTGTTAGGACAAGAAACGTTAGACATTTGGCCGGTTAAGAAACACTACAACTCAGGCTCTCTGTGTGAAACTGATTCATCCCCTGTCTCCATGGTTGGTTTGGGCTAGCAAGACGCTATGCCTGTGCTCCTTTAAGTGTGTTATTCAAATGCCTCTTTGTGGCACAAGATTGTGCAGCCCCCCAAAGGGCTTTAGAATTCCTCCACACGGCTGTGAAGAGTGTGTGTTTTTAGAGGATGGGCTGCAGAAGCCCTCTGAGCCCCCATGTGACCCCCTCAGAGCTCCACTCCCCTGCATCGATTTAAAGTGACAGTATTTTCCCTGACAAGAAAGTCCCAGTCACAATTTTTTTAAGATCACCACCACATTCCTGTGGAGATAAGGCTCCCTGCCCTTAATGCACTGTGAATATTTTTGAATTCCTAAAGTTTAACACATGTGAAATGCTCTGCTGGAAGCCTGCACAGACAAAGATATTGAATTTGTTTTGCCTGCAGATAATGTACAGCGGGAGTGTTACCCAGGAGAATGGCCCTGTCCGTCCACTGGCCTGTGTATCCCCATGGATCAGCTGTGTGATGGGACGGCTCACTGTCCCGAGGGAGAGGATGAAACTAACACCACTGCTGGGCGCAACTGCAGTTAGTACCATCACAACTTGTGTCAAGTGCACAATAGGACAGAAACTGTGCTGTTATATAAATATAATCACTGACTAATCTGGTTTCTGTGTTGGTCAGGTATCTGGAGATGTGCCTCTCTGAGCTGTGAGCATCGTTGTCATGCTTCCCCCGATGGAGGGACCTGTTCTTGTCCTTCCGGATACATTGTCAGCAGCAACAATAGTCGCTCATGTATAGGTATATATCCTTCAGTGACCTTACATCATCCTTGAGATTTTTTCTTCATATAAGACAACAGGACGGATAAGTTGGGATGTTCAATGCTTTTCCATGTAATGGAAGGTGTGTACTTTGGTTCAATAAATGAGATAAGGAGTAACTAGTGCTGGAAAACCTTTTCTCTCTTCATACCTTTTTTTAGTTTGAGTTTTCTCTGTAAGAGTGTGACATCATTCTGTTAACAACAGAAATACTCAATCACAGGATACCAGAAGTACACAGAAAACACTTTGCCCAAATAAGACCTTAATTTTGTGCATGCAAACACTGGCACTCAATTCTTATTCTGGCCAGAGCCCAAACAACTCACCTCAGGTTTGTAAAAAAATGCACACAAAATCTGCAGTTTTTCTTGGGACTCAAAAGTACAGCGCACACAACTGTTTGACCTCATAGCTGAAATTAAAAGAAAATGAAGATTTAAAAGAAATGAAGATAAAGAAAAGGACCGTTTTGTTGATTCACACCTCATCACAGGTTAATGTGTAATTTCACTCAGACAAAACAAGTTTATTCCTCATCTGCTGTGATTTTCATTTCATGCTGAAGACTTTGACGACTGTTCAATGTGGGGCGTGTGTGACCAGCTGTGTGAGGACCGCGTAGGCTCCCATCGCTGCAGCTGTCGAGAGGGCTACATCCTGGAGCAGCACAGATACTGCAGAGCTGACGTCTCAAGTGAGTGTAATTTCCTCTCTGTTTGAACAGACTATCTTACATACAGTATGCTCCCATTCTAAATGTATAAATGATCCATCCAAATGAGGTCTATTAGCAACACCCCCTTTCCTGTTTGCCAACCACCGTAGCTGCTTTACTGAGCGTCTGCACTTCTTTATGGTGCATTGTTGCGTGCTGAATGTTGTTTTAGTTAGTCTCTTGCCTTTGTGGAACATAGAAAGAGTGTTGACTGAGAGGCTGACCTCTCTGCCTTTAGCCATAGTGAAAAAACAATGAGTTTGTGTAATAATAGTGGCTAGAACATACTCTACCTTCATTAGTCTGAGTCAGGGATCTGAATTAATGTGCTACATTCTGTAAATTTCCATTGATATTTTAAGTTGAGTATGCACACTACAAAATTGATTTCTGTTTTACTACAAATCAGGATCTGGTTCTAAACTGACATTTTCCAATAATGTCTTCATGCTGTTTGTAACTTTATTTTATTTGCTTCGCAGCTGGAGTACCTTCGTTGATATTTTCTAATGGCAGAGACCTGCTAATAGGGGACATCCATGGCAACAACCTGCGCACTTTGGTTAATTCACAGAACAGAGGCGTTGCAGTGGGAGTGGACTTCCATTATAATCTCCATAGGATCTTCTGGACTGATACCATTCAGAATAAGGTATTTTTTAAATCCAATTTCCATAGCAAAATGTTCATCTGTATGTATTTACTACTATGTGTTTCTCTGTACTTTGTTATGCCTTGGTAAGAGTTTACAGGGGGTAGACCAGTTTCTTGTTTGAGGAAATACTTGAGTTAGACTGGAGCTGGCCAGGATGGAATTCTTTCAGTTATCCTTTAAAATATCAGCAATGTTGATACTATAATAATGGGATAGCTGTTGGCTCCTATGCGGCTGGGTCATAATGAAGGGAAGTAGATGTGGAATGGAATCCAAATAGCCTAATCTTGAAGCCTGTCTGATAGGCAGGTATGATGTTCACATACCAGGGTGCAATTTTTGTAACTCGATCATGTTGGAAGTAATCATGCTGTATTTGTTTTCAGTGGCACCGTCCATCTATATGCATTCTTTGGCTAGCTAAAACGTCTTTGTTCGGCCTATGCTTTGGCTCCTCAGTGGTTTGAACTGCAGCCACTGGGCTGAAAGGCTAGGACATATCTGTGACTGGGCATCTGTGTATATCAGCCACCTCCATGGCAGCATGTCAGATTAGAAGGAGGGAAAGCACAAACAGGGCATGTGAATGCAACCAGAAAGGTTAAACTACCAGGCTATTTCCACATCTTCAGTTTCTCTTTAAACAGGTCAGTTGAAAATCCTGCTTTTTAGACGTTTGGATCTTGTTTCAAAAGAAGCAGAGCTGCTAAGAACAGTACCCCCCTAACCAGCTACATGGTGCCAAGGCTTCTAGTCTGAGAAACTAGGGCCATCATAGTATCGGTGGAGTGGCAGGTTCAGAAAAACACTTCACAGGCTTCACAGAAATGTAACAAGACAGAATCATCAGACAATGAAACAAATAATCTCTCGCTGCCTTTTTCTACCTCTACCTGTGTTACTGTTACATTCATGCCCATGAAAGCTGTTGACTTCCATAGACTACTCTTAAGTCATCCTCTGTCTTTAAGGATAGGTTTACATTGTATCAAGTGTATCCTAAAACAGTACTCGCATGCCCATATATACAGGGAAATTGTTTTATTTTGCTGTATTTGTTTCCTGTTCATACTCGCAGATGGTGGGGGACAAAATCCAACGTCTATGTTCAACCAAAGCTAGTATGAGCCGTCTGAGTTAAACCAATCAAGTAAAAAAGTTGCAAAATATGCTTGCTGCATTACTGTCCCTTTGTAGTAGCTCAACAAGGAAGTACTGTCTGTTGAAGCATAAGGTGGTAATTGTGTACAAAAGAGAACAGCATTTTGAAAGATGCCCACTTGAATTATCTAACTCAGACTAAGCCTAAAGCCTTCTAAAGCTACATTTTAGAAGTCATTTTTATTCAGAACAAAGACTGGGGATTTTGTCTCCTATCACTTACATGAAAATTAAGAAATCCCCTCATACATTGATTTGTGTTTGTGCCCAGGATGGACAGGGGGAACAATTTCATTAACCAATAATACTTTTAATGTACCTATGGGCATCTGGGTATTGTATTAAGATACACTTGAAAAAATTTGAACTTATCCTTTAATATCTTTCCTTTATTCCTGGAGTCAGTGACCACCTAAGGGGTAATTTACTGTCAACAATGGCGTCTTTTGTGTACAGGTGTTTTCTGTGGATATGGACGGTTCCAACATGCAGGTGGTTTTAAATGTATCAGTTGACTACCCTGAGAACCTGGCGGTGGATTGGGTGAACAATAAACTGTATGTGGTGGAGGCCAGCGTCAACAGGATTGACATGGTGGACTTTGATGGAAGTAACCGGGTCACACTCATCACTGAAAACCTTGGAAACCCAAGAGGAGTAGCGGTGGACCCCACTGTCGGGTAAGCACATCTCCCAGTTTCCATTCATTCATCTATCCACCCATTCCCAAACCCCACATACAGTATCTGTCGTGCTCCATTGCCATGGAATAATGGGGGGTGTGTGTGAGATTAGCAGATTGCCCTGGGTGGATTAGTGAGGAGCAATGTAAGTGATGACCCTCATTGTAATCCAATAGTATAGTTCTAGGGGGGAGGAGAGCCAGGTGGCTACAGATAAATTGCTTATCGTAAATTAATGTACAGCTCTTTGGTGAGACGCACAGCCACCCACTTTGCGACATAATGCTGTGGATGCCAGACTTAATTAATGATAAGGAAGTCTCCTATAGTTTTTCTTAAGTGAATACATGTAATGTTATTTCAGTGGTCCCAGCTGTACAAAGTCATCCTCATGGAATGATCCCCATCGGAGGAAGCTGGCAGATTAAACATTTAACTTTCTTTCACAGGTACATGTTCTTCTCAGATTGGGAGGCCATGAATGGACAACCAGGCCTGGAGCGGGCCTTCATGGATGGCACCAACCGTTACGGGATTATTGGGAGTAAACTGGGCTGGCCAGCTGGTATCACACTGGACATTGAGGCCCAGCGCATCTACTGGGTTGACAGTCGCTATGACTACATTGAAACTGCGACATATGATGGCCTTCACAGGTAAATATGTCATGTGTTATTCCTCAAATTATAGTATTTTAATTGAATTTACAAGCAAAAACATAAAAAACAATCTTCAAGAACTATGTGAGTAGATATTTATATTCTAATAAAAATAATTTTTGTGTGATAGAAAAACCGTGGTCCATGGAGGTGCTGTGATCCCACACCCATTTGGCATCAGTTTGTTTGAGCACAATGTCTATTTCACGGACTGGACCAAGATGGCTGTAATGAAAGCCAACAAGTTCACTGACGGAAGTCCTCAAGTTGTTTACGGTACATCTCAGACTCCACACGGAGTAGCAGTGATACATCAGCTGAAACAGCCACAGGGTAAGCCCTTCAATGAGCCACATTTCTTACCGTCAGAGTGGTCCTGATGCAGCTCACAGTTCTCACTGTTCGTTCTCCAGTGTAATGGGAATTTACCGAGATTTTCTGACATGTAACAGTGTTTCTAAAGGAAGTATACCACCAAGTATAGCCAGTCACTGGAATTTTTTTTGTTTTTTGCCTCCAGTGCCAAACCCTTGTAGTGCAGACAAAGGTGGTTGTGAGCAGATCTGTGTTCTGAGTCATAGGAGTGACAATGGAGGACTGGGTTACCGTTGCAAATGTCGCATGGGGTACGATCTACATGCCGATGGCAAGCGATGTTTTGGTAAGAGAACTTTCGTTTATAATTGTAGTGATTTGTTTCTCGGACAGATCTCAATATGTTTCCTGGTTTAAAATGTAAAATTATACTTATACCCTAAAGATGTAAATGTTCACCTGAAACTCACCTGTCCAGCAACCCAGAGCTGTTTCATCTTGTTTAACCCTTTCTTTTGTGTTATGATGTTTTTGTGAGGATTAAGATCTTTGGCATTAATGGCTATCTTGTTTCATATCATCTTCTGATTTCCCCGTCTTCAGCTGTGAGGCAGTTTCTGCTGTTCTCCAGCCAGCTAGCTGTGAGAGGGATCCCCTTTAACCTCTCTTCCCAGGAAGACATCATCCTGCCCATCACTGGATCACCTTCCTACTTTGTTGGAGTGGATTTTAGTGCTGAAGACGATGCTATCTTCTTCTCAGACACAGCCAAGGATATCATTTATAAACAAAAAGTGGATGGGACTGGTGAGCATCTTGTTGGTCGTTCTGGGCTGAATTGTTTAGCATATCCTATTTACTGTACACATTCACAGCATAACAATAATAATAATACAAAGAAAGGCACAGTGTGGAGTATGACAAACTATTAGCAGCTAATATGTTTTCAGTGTTTTCTCTGTGCTTACATCCTTGGATAATTTCTTTCCTAGCAGAGAGCTCTACCATGTGATTCAGCCAGGCTTATACAGGGAGT
The DNA here is from genome assembly GCF_004916995.1 of Morone saxatilis. Classification (NCBI taxonomy): domain Eukaryota; kingdom Metazoa; phylum Chordata; class Actinopteri; family Moronidae; genus Morone; species Morone saxatilis. The sequence continues at coordinate 13,340,296 of NW_023340095.1, read as the reverse complement.
TAAGGGAGTGCTTGATGGGGCCGACTGGTACTATGGGGGAGGGAAAGGACAGGAGTATATGGACAGTGGAAAATGGATCATATAATCAACTTACATCTCAAACTAATGACCTGAAAATGAGTAGGACAGAATAATCAAGAATGTTTTACTCAGAAGTTTTGCTAGTGAGTTTCAAAACTATCACCTAAGGTCTGGAAAGTAGTCACTAATGTGATAATCCACGAGCAGTCACACCACACAAAAAAGAAACACCACTGCTCTGATCAGTGATGTTGTTTTTGGAACTGCTCTAGTTTTTTCTGTCCGGTCCACACAGGGAAAATGCAAGCTGACAGCCTATTTATTTAAATGTGTTCCTCTTTCATCTCTGTGCTAAACGGTGGTCTGACTGCTTTGATCTGCACAGGCAGGGAGGTACTGGCAGCCAATAGAGTGGATGGAGTGGAGGACCTGGCTTACGACTGGATTTCAAAAAACCTCTACTGGACGGACCCGCGATACAGGAGCATATCTGTCATGAAGCTAGCTGATAAGTCCAGGAGAGCCATCATACGTAACCTCAATAACCCGAGGGCCATCGTGGTGCATCCTCTCATTGGGTAAATCGTTGATAAGCATGGGATTTGTAGCTCTGCATGCTTTTAGGGATAGGGAAGTTTCTGCAAAACCAACCATGCATGTCTGGTAACAAACCTTAAGATGTGCTCACCTATTTTAAAATGTCCTCAAATTAAGCCTCCCACCTGATAAAAGAAATCTTTATTTAGAGAAAGCTGTTATTTCCAATTGCCTCAAAGTCATAAGGCCTCTGTGTCCAACAGCTGAGATTAGTTCAGCCTGAAGGGTAGTATTGTAGCGAACACTAAGAAGTTGGCTTAAACGGAAAAGCTCTATAATGTGAAAGTATCCAAAATAAAATCTAAATAAAAAGGGTTTTTGTCACCCAGGTACAGTCAATGTTTCACAGTATTTAAAGTACATTTTTGAATGAAATATGACATTTGTGCTTGTTGTTTATTTTACTTCCACAGGTATATTTTCTGGACTGACTGGTACCGGCCAGCGAAGATTATGAGGGCTTGGGCTGACGGGTCACATGCCCTGTCTATTGTAAATACTACTCTTGGTTGGCCGAATGGCTTAGCTATCGACTGGAGGTGAGTCAAACATCCTATAGCCACTGGCTAAAAGAACAGTCCCACAATACACCATTTTACCATCTTCGCTACACTTAAGATTTATGTACTTTTTCATTGTTTTACCCATAAATTGTGGTTGCTATAGCTGTATTTGTTCTGACCATTCTTCTGGAAGCCTTTGTGACGTAAACTCTCGCTCTTTGCTTTGCTCTCCACCCAGCTCAATGCGTCTGTATTGGGTCGATGCCTTTTTTGACAAAATTGAACACAGCAATTTTGATGGACAGAACAGGATTTCTTTGGATCGCATAACCCAGATCTCCCATCCATTTGGTCTCACCATTTTTGAAGGTAATAGTTCCAGTACAGGATCATGTATTTTAAACTATAAAGAGAGAATGAATTTCACTGTCATGTGTACATGAATTGAAATGTGGTTTGTCATTCTTGCTTTTTTTATATATGTCAAAACAGCAATTACTGTTACCAGGAGGCGATGAGAGATTAAGTAACTGATGTTATGCTCTGTTGCTCTTGTCCCTTGAAGGCTATGCATATTTTACTGACTGGCGCCTGGGTGGCATTGTACGTGTGCGCAAGACCGATGGTGGGGAGATGATGATTATCAGAAGAGGAATCAGCCACATCATGCATGTCAAGTCTTTCAACTCCAACTCTCAGATTGGTCAGTAGCTTTATTCACTGCTCTTCTCACTCCACTATTCATGCGTAGCTGAGGCTCACACTTGTCAGTCATTTTCCTGGCAATTACACTCTCGCTCTCCTTCTCAGGTTCCAACCTCTGCAACAGGCAGACAAATCCAAATGGAGACTGCAGCCACTTCTGCTTTCCAGCCCCAGATTCACAAAGGGTGTGTGGCTGCCCGTATGGCATGAAGCTGCTGCCCAACCAGCAGACATGTGTGGAAGACCCTTCCAGTGAGCCCCCCACGCTGCAGTGCGGAGCCAACTCCTTCTCCTGTGGCAACGGCAAATGTGTCCCAAACAGCTACAGATGTGATGGTGTTGACGACTGCCATGACAACAGTGACGAAGTCAACTGTGGAATTAACAGTAATGCTTTTTTTTTTGTAAATGCAGTTACTTGTACTGGCCCAATCTGACCAGAGTAAAAACACTTTTATTCCCCTAGGTTTTTTAAAATTCAGTTTAATATTATAATATTTAATCAAGATCTTCATTTCTTATTTTAGACACCACTTGCTCCCCCTCTGCATTCACCTGTGCCAATAAGCACTGTGTGCCTGCAGGATGGCGCTGTGACGGACACAATGACTGTTTTGATAATAGCGATGAGTACAACTGCCCTACACGGGTACCTGGAACGTGCCCTGCCAATCAGTTTACCTGTTCCAACCACCGCTGCATCCCCAATACCTGGCGCTGTGACACTGATAATGACTGTGGGGACGCTTCAGATGAAGCTGATTGCCGTGAGTATCCCCATAGAGGCTATCAACTTAAAATAATAGGATGTGCTATGAGACTTGTTTTGTTAATTCTAAATACGTAATAGGCAGAAACAGGACAAGTAGCTCAAATTCAGTGCAGTAGCAGGACTTCATTTTAGGAAGCAAACACAAACGAAAGAACACAGTTTTTAAAGAAAATACTAAAAAAAGGTTGGTAAACATTTAATTTCTAAAGAGTGAGTTTAATGTGCCTTGAAGTACATTGCACAGTTTTTGATGAAGTGATAAATGAACCTATGTATACAGTCCAAATTATAAAAACATTTAAATTAAATCTGGCCAATACACTACTGGACATAGCTCATTTTTAGATGTCTCTTTAGTTTATCCATGATCATGATGTTGAATGTCCCATTACTAAAAACACTATGGCTTTAAACTGTGTTGACAGATCTGGGAAGCACATGTCATCCAGGACAGTTTCAGTGTCCAGACCACCGCTGCATAGACCCAAGCTATGTCTGTGATGGGGACAGAGACTGTGTGGATGGGGCGGACGAGCAGGGATGCAGTGAGTACCTTTCTGGTTGTCCCTGGACATACATA
>NW_023340095.1:13298777-13337070 GCF_004916995.1 Morone saxatilis | reverse complement strand
TACACAAGGCTGTGTTTGCTGAAATCTATTTAATTTCACCCAGATCGTATTTATATTGTATTTAAAACATTAATAGAATTATTTGCTAAATAAGATTTATTTGCATCAGCTTTTCCTATGACTTAAGTGTAAACTTGCTTCAGCACAGACACTTTGAGGTACTGTGAACTGGAGCTTTATTGCCCCCTTCCCAACAAAGAATTCATTCATTTGTCCAGTCATTCATGTCTTCATTCATGCATTCAGCAACGTCCTGTTTGTACCAGCTGAACATGTTTAAAAAGTTGTGGAGGTCAATTGAATGCTGTAAAATTCAGCATTTGCTAAGCCTCTTAGTTTATTGATCTCATGACCTGTGTTGCACAACAGTTGAGCTCAGCATGCATACAACTGCAGAGATATTGAATATCAGGTTTAACATACTCAACTGGATTTTTCAGTCTACAACTGCACTGTGAATGAGTTCAAGTGCTCCAGAGGTCACCAGTGTATCAACTCCTACTACCGATGTGATGGAGTCTTTGATTGCAGTGATCGCTCTGACGAGCAAGACTGTCGTACGTATTTACATACTGGTTATATTACTCATGTCTTGCATAATTTACATACATATATACAAGATATTTAGATTTTCTCTCATTTTGGACTGTACTAACATGTTGCTTGTGGTGTTTTCTAATGCGACTCAGCTACTAGGCCCCCAGGAATGTGCCACCATGAGACTGAGTTCCAGTGTCAGTCAGACGGGAGCTGTGTCCCGTCTACCTGGGAGTGTGATGGTCATCCGGACTGTGAGGATGGCAGCGACGAACACCATGCCTGCCCGCCTCGCACCTGCCCCTCCTCACTCTTCCGCTGTGACAATGGAAACTGTGTGTTACGCAGCTGGATTTGCGATGGGGACAACGACTGCAGGGACATGAGCGATGAAAGAGACTGCCCCACGCCGCCTTTCCGATGTCCAAGCTGGCAGTGGCAGTGTCCTGGCCACAGTGTGTGCATTAACCTCACCACTGTGTGCGACAACACCCCTGACTGCCCCAATGGTGCTGACGAGTCTCCTCTCTGCAGTAAGTCTGATCTCTGCTTTCTTAGTCAGCCTGGAACATGTTCTATGTCTATCAGAAAGACTTGATTGTTTTATTACATTTCTATGTTTGGCCTCCCCAAATTCAATTAAACTTTAATATCACATGACAAACAGGATCAAACTCTGACTTGATTGGATTTTATTTGACATTCTTCTGGTGCCTGTATTCTGTGAACAGGAGGGGCTTCATTTCACATCAATTTTGTGTTGAATGTTATCTGTTTGTCTTTGGATTCTTGTGTTAAAATCATGCATGTGTTTGATTTGACCTGTATTAACCTGGGAATTATCTGTGATTTTCCTTTCTTGCCTTTCTCACTGCTTTCAGATGAGCCTTTGCCAGGTAGGAACAAACTCTCAATCATTGCTAGAAATGCTGCAAGTAGTTTTGATTCATTTTCAAGAAACACAGGATCTTTATTAACTTTATTAATTTTGATATTTATAGATTTGTTTCAAAACATGATGAAAGAGAAATTGTGTTGGTAGTAGAGTGTGTGTGGTAAATGTAATAATAACTTGCAACGAGTATTGATAAAAAATAGTTAGTGCTTTGTTCATTAATTATCATTAGAGGATGTATGGTAATTGTATAAATTGGTAGATTTTGTATTTGTGTGAGTTATCATTTACTTGGTTTAATTTCCATTTTTGGTTCTAAATTGTGTTTTCTCTGCTTTCAACTCAGATCAGGAGAGCTGTTCTGACAACAATGCTGGATGCACCCACGGTTGTATCCAAGGGCCGTTTGGGGCCCAGTGCACATGCCCTCTGGGTTATCAGCTGAGCAATGACTCCAAAACCTGTGAGGATGTAGACGAGTGTAATCCCCCTGGCCTATGTAGCCAGCACTGCTTTAATGAGAGAGGCTCTTTCCGCTGCCACTGCCAGGATGGTTACACTCTCGAAGTTGACCAGCGTACTTGCAAGGCCTCAGGTGAGGAGGAATATGACTGAAACCTTCTGTGCATGGGACATATTGCTCCACTGGTAGTTGTAAATAACAACCTATAGTTTCATAATCTAGTAAAATAGGAAATAGGCCAATTATCAGTCCTACAATAGTTTGGTTGTCAAGATGAGTTGCTTTTATACATCACACCGAATTTTTCTCCACTGTGCTGGCTGTTGGACAGGAATGAGCTATGATAAAAGGGGGAGTTTGGCCCCTAGACTGCGAGACTGACACACCGTCTTTCTTCTCCCTTGTCTTTCCTTGCTGCTCTGATTTCTATAGATAAGACAAATAACATATGTGTCACTCACTGGCCATCACTGGTGTAATTAGGACATAATCACCAACAAAGGGCTGTTTATGGGGAGTGTGCCTGACATGAGCTCCTCTTCCACACAGATAACCCCGTTGAAAGGCTCTACAATACAATAGGTCATTATTTGGACAAAAGTGCATTCCCCAAAGATTGCCATTTGAGTAGGATCTATTTAACAGTCCTGTCAGAGAGTTTTAGTCGACATGCAAAAGCTGATAAGTGCTCTTATTAGCATGAGAATGGACATGAATAATAGGTAACAGAGATTTGATGTCTCTTTACAGATTCTCGTCAGGCGTTCTTGCTAGTTGCCAGTCGAAATCAGATTGTGCAAGATGACATAACCTCTCAGCCCAATGTGGTGCGCTCACTGGTTCGAGATGGACGTAACATCGTGGCCCTAGATTTTGACTCTGTCACTGACCGTGTGTTCTGGTCCGACACAAGCCAGGACAGAATCTGGAGTGCTAACAAAAATGGCAGCGACAGAACTGTGGTGAGTGGGTTTGTTCCTTTTCGTCACCACAGACATATTGCACTAAAACCTTTTGTGTTCATTCCCAGCCTTACATTTCACATGTGAACATATTTAACTAAGAATGAGTTTCTTTCGGACAGATATTTGACAGTGGAGTGACCGTAACAGAGAGCCTTTCTGTGGACTGGGTGGGAAGGAACCTTTACTGGACTGACTTCGTCTTGGAGACCATTGAAGTGTCTAAACTGGACGGCACGCACCGCACCGTATTAGTCAGTGAAAATGTTACCAACCCCCGAGGCCTGGTGCTGGACCCTAGGGACAGGTCAGTGACAATCTGCATGTCTTGGAATGCAATTATGGTCTCTGCTTTTCATGATCAAAGCAGTTGGTGTTAAAGGAAGAGCATTTGTTTTGCAGTGCCCACCTGATGTTCTGGACGGACTGGGGCAGGAACCCCCGCATTGAGAAGGCCAGCATGGATGGGAAACTGAGGACTGTTATCATAAGCAACAAGCTGTACTGGCCCAATGGTCTAACCATAGACTATCCAAACAATTTGTTGTACTTTGCTGATGCCTACTTGGATTTCATTGACTACTGCGATTATAACGGCAACAACAGGAAACAAGTTGTGGCTAGTGACCTGGTGAGTGTATGAGAAGGAAGACGTTTTCTCAATTATCTGTAGAGAGAATTGTCTGTTATTTATGTTACTAATCTAAACGTGAACAGAGCACATTCAATTTCCTTTTGAATAGTATGTGTAAGACACACTTTTTTTTTCTTTTGCTACTCTCTATGAAAAGGTACTGCAACATCCCCACGCAATTACCATTTTTGAGGATTTTGTGTATTGGACCGACAGATACATCAACCGTGTGATGCGAGCCCATAAGTGGCATGGGGAGAACCAGACAGTGATGCTGTTCAACCTCCCTCAGCCCATGGGTCTGGTGGCAGTACACCCAGCCAGGCAGCCGGCAGGTATGGCAAAGATAATCTACATTAACCAATCTGAATTGGTCTGCTAGTTGTTATGTATTGATAATTATACCAGTATTCAGTCCATTGTTTTTGTATATACATTTAAGAGTTGCTGAGGATTGTTCTGTTGACTCTTAGTGGGTATACATGTGTTTGTCAACTTTTAGGTGAAAATCACTGCTTGAGGAATCCCTGTTCTCATATCTGCCTGCTTTCTGCTGTGGGACCGAGGTACTACTCGTGTGCCTGCCCCTCAGGCTGGACACTGGCAGCAGACCAAATCACCTGCACCAGAGGTATGTATCCTGCCAACTGGAGGAAAAACACTCATCACTCAGTTTGATGAAAAAGGAAGTCAGGTCAGATGCAGGTGATAAGTTGATGCACTCATAAGGTCTTATTTTAGAGCAAAGAGCAAACCTGTTTTTGTGGAAATTATGGTTTTTTCAGCGTTTGCAGCCCTCTCAGTGTTGGTAAGAGAAGAAATCTTTAAAAAAAACACTAAACTCGTATCATAGATCAATCCAGGTACTTGTCAACAGTCTCCCATTTAGATTTTGTAAACTGCTGTTCCAGTCATAAATATTAAGAATCATATAAGCATGTCTTTCAAGGTCTTAAGAAGACAAGGGACCTTTAATTCGAAGTCCAAAGAGTCCCCCTTAGGTCAACAGCTTAACTCATCTCAGGTTTCAGCCCATTCAAGCCAAGCAGAACACAGTCTCCCCCTGAGGCCAATGATTATCCAAGAATGAAAATGCCCCACAACCATTCATTGATTCTAATCTCTGATGACAAAGCAAATCAGATTGTGGAAACAACTTTCACCGGTCAATCCTCTTTATAGATAAAGACCTGTTAGCTCAGGATCTCTATGTTGCAACTGGTATCATACACTGAAAGGGACATTAAGTTTTGGATTAGTACGAGTTAAAGCCACATCCAGGAAACATGCTTTCTCTCTCTGTTTCAGAATTAGTAACTGTAACTGTTAACATTTTAAGTAATTCCCTTTAAGTGTTTTGTTCATAAATAAGAAATGTATTGACTGCTTTTGTGTTGTTATTTTTTGTTTTTTTAGTTGAAGATCCTTTTCTGGTGGTTGTGAGAGACAGCATCATCTATGGCATTTCCTTGAATCCAGAAGACAAGAGTAATGATGCTATGGTCCCTGTTGCTGGGCTTCAGAATGGCTATGATGTTGACTTTGATGACAACGAACAGACCATCTACTGGGTAGAGCACCCGGTAAGTCAAACAAAGACACTATTTTTAGTTTTGTATTTCTTAATCTGGTACATTAAACAGGGAACTTGTGTGTGTATAGACGCAGTGCTACCAGGAATGCAAGAGATACACTGTACATGTACTGTAACTGTAACAGTAAAAAACATTTAAACACATTTAAATCATGCCGGAAAAACGTAACACAAGATTCTCTCTGCATATCCACATTCAGCAGTAGTTGAGATGAATCTGTCTTGCTTTGTCCAACAGGGTGAGATCCACAGGGTGAAGTCAGATGGTACTAACAGGACAGAGTTTGCCCCAGCAGCCATCCTTGGCTCCCCAGTTGGCCTGGCCTTGGACTGGATAACAGAGAACCTGTACTACACCAATCCAGCTACACAGTCTATTGAGGTGAGGCAAATAACATTTGGCTTTTGAGATTGCACTTGTAATAGGAAATAAATAATAATAAGAAAATAAATCTGAATAAGTTTGTCACAACACAGCTACACAGTTCAATAATTGTGCCTGTGTTTGTCCTTGGCCAGGTTTTGAAGTTGAGAGGGGAGGTACAGTACAGGAAAACTCTAATCACAAATAACGGCTCTCCAACTGGCGCAGGCAGTCCTGTTGGCATCGCAGTGGATCCAGCACGTGGGTAAGCCCCATTTAACACAGTCCTGGCACGGCCACTCATCCCCACAACTACTGAGCTCTAACAGCCTCCTCATCACCATCTGCTCTGCCTCTAGAGAGAACTCAACCAGTGTTACTGAATACCACACTGCACACTCAAACCCCAGCAATGTACAATAGAGTACACTCAAGAAACAATAAAGACATTTATAAGCCCTCCCTTCTCACTTTAATATGAAAACACTGTAACTCTGATTTTGGGCTTTTCCATACTTTAACTCAGGTTTGACCTGGTCTTCTGTGGGTTGAGAACATTTTCTAACTCAGTGAAAACCTTTAAAAACCCTGCGAATGAACCTAGGAAGTGTATTTTAATGTATTTAAATGAAAGGCTGTTGTTCTGAAAAGTTCATATTTTGGAGATTAAAGATCAACGGAAAGCGACAATTTGTATCTCAGTTGTTTGACTGTAAAATGTGAGGCTATTAAAATAGTAATACGCATAGAGATGATGACATATATATATGAAATATAAACACTAACCTCCATTATTGAATGTCTCCTAAGAAAACTGTACTGGACAGACCAGGGAACAGAAAGCGGCATCCCTGCCAAGGTGGCATCTGCAGACATGGATGGCTTAAACCCTGTCACCTTGTTCACCAACAACCTAGATCACATTGAGTTTCTCACTGTGGATATACGAGAGAACAAGCTGTACTGGGCTGTTACAAGCACTGGCATGGTGGGTCTTCACCTCCCTCAGCTCTCAAGGATCACCATTTGTTCTGACAAACATAATATGAAATGCAACCTAATGTTAATCTGGGTAATTGTAAAATAAAATGTATACAAAACATTTGACTGCCTGTCTGACACGTGAATCTCCCCAGATTGAGCGAGGTGATCCAGATGGGAGTAACCGCATCACCATAGTGACAGGCCTGTCTCACCCCTGGGGTGTGGCTGTCTATGAAAACTACCTCTACTTCACTGACCGCGACTTTGAGGTCATAGAGCGTGTGGACAAGTCCACAGGTGCCAACAAGGTTGTGCTGCGAGACAACGTTTCTGGACTCAGAGTTCTGAAAGTGCATTATAGAGAGAGTGAGTAACACAAGGAGACATCATCATCCTCATTTTTCGTTGTCTGTTTTTGGCTTGTTGTTGCTTTTTTTCATGTTTGTCATACTGTATTCTCTCTATCAAACCCAGCCTCTGCAGGTACATCCAATGGCTGTACCAATAATATGGGAGTGTGTGAGCAGCTCTGCCTGCCTCGGCCACAGGGTCTGTTTACCTGTGCATGTGCCACGGGTTTTAAACTCAATGCTGACAACAGGACCTGCGCTCCCTACCAGTCCTATGTCGTCATCTCCACTTTGTCAGCTATCAAAGGCTTCAGTCTGGAAGGGGCAGACCACTCTGAGGCCATGGTGCCTGTGGCTGGAAGAGGTCAGTGATTCTCATAAATTACCTACTACTGTGTGTTGTTCTGTATATATTTTATTTGAAAAGGTTTCTTAAATTATTGAGTAAATTCAACAATAAAAAATAGTTTAGGAATAATACACTGAATTTCTGACTGAATATCAAATGGTGGTGTGTTTGTGTTTGGCTTCTTATGACTGGGTTATCCTCCTGCAGGTCGTAATGCCTTACACATTGATGTACACATGGCCTCTGGTTTCATCTACTGGTGTGACTTCAGCAGCACTGTGGCGACACAGAATGGGGTCAGACGTATCAAGCCAGATGGCTCAGGATTACGTAGTGTAGTAACATCTGGAATAGGACGCAACGGGATACGAGGCATTGCTGTGGACTGGGCTGCAGGTATGCTGTTCTAAGTATTTATTTTATTTAACCACATACTGTAAGAAGTGTGCAATTAAGTCACAACAGTGAAATAAATTGTTATTCTAAGGTCTGTGTTATACTGTACATCCATTCAGTGCACTCCTGATTGCATTTCTAATCTTAACATAAGTCATATATTTTTACCCATGTGAAGAACTTCCACAACACTGATATAGCACATTGAAGCTGGTAAAAAGAGAATCTCTGTCACTACTTATGTAGATGTTGGTCCTTAATTTGATGTAGTTTAAGTTCACCACCATCAAAGTATTTTACCCTTATAAATATTGTTGAATATATTATAGAGAATTACACTGTACTTCTTAAACTTCTGTTAAAATGGCCTTTATGTTAATTTGTTAATTGCGCATAAGAGCTTAAAGCTCAATAATACATTTATTTCCCATTCTTATTTAAAGCTACTTAACATGTTGAAAATGCTGAAAGTTTATATAGCCTATAGTATAAATATTAACATGAGTAATTCATTTCCATGTACGTTTATCTAATTGTACCACATCTGTACTATTTCTGTTTTTTTTTTTTATTTAGTATTCTGATTGTGTGCTTATATTCAATATCTTTTACCCTACCTCTACCTGTTATGTCTGAAACAACCTCTTAATCAGAGAGCCTGACTGATTTGAACCTGCTGCATGACTCAGGCCTCAGACAGCAGACTGCCTGGTAGAGTCAAAGTTAAGAAGCTTTATGACAGTGCCAATCTCACAGAGCGGGGAGATCAGTCCCACACAGGTGACAGGAGAATTAGCTAGTTAAGGAAAATAGAGACAGCTGCAGGCGGGGAAATCTGTTTGCTTCTTACTCATTTATTATTGTGTCACTATAACTGAAGTACATGGTGCTGATAACATCATCATAATAGTCTACTTTAATTGTGACCTATTATAGTTAGCAGTTTGTGATTAATAACCTCATGCTGTCATCACAAATAAATGATGCCACTTTAAACAACGAGCTAACCGGATTCTTTCCTCAGGGAACCTGTATTTCACCAACGCCTTCCTAACTGAGACATACCTGGAGGTGCTTCGCCTTAACACCACCTTCCGCAGGGTGCTGCTGAAGACCCAGGTGGACATGCCACGCGACATCGTGGTGGACCCCAGAAACAGATACTTGTTCTGGGCTGATTATGGCCAGAACCCCAAAATTGAGCGAGCACTCTTGGACGGAACCAACCGCACAGTTTTAGTGTCATCAGGGATTATTACTCCACGAGGTCTCGCTTTGGACTGGCAAACCGGCTACGTCTACTGGGTTGATGACTCCCTGGATATGATCGCCCGAGTCAGCCCTCAAGGAGGGGAGACAGAGATAGTCAGGTACGGCAGCCGCTACCCGACACCTTATGGAATCACAGTGTTTGAGAATAGCATCATTTGGGTGGACAGAAACCTCAAGAAGGTGTTCCAAGCAAGCAAACAGCCTGGCAGCACGGAGCAGCCCGCTGTCATTAGAGACAATATTAACATGCTGAGGGACGTTACCATCTTTGACCAGCGTACCCAACCTACCACTACCCAGGAGCTTAACTCTAATCCCTGCATGGAGGCTAATGGAGGCTGTGCCCACTTCTGCTTCGCCCTCCCAGGGTCTGGCACAGGTGACAAAAAATGCAGCTGTGCTTTTGGGAATCTTGCAACTGATAACGAGAGCTGTGTGGTGTCAAGGGATGATTATCTCATCTACACGACTGAGAGCACCGTGCGCAGCCTGCGCCTCGACCCAGAGGACCATGCGTTGCCCTTCCCTGTGGTCAATGTGCCGCGTACCTCAGTGGCACTGGATTTTGACCTCACAGACAGAAGGATCTACTTTACACAGAGCTCAGGTACAGGAGCAAGCAAGATCAGCTACATCAGCCTGTCCTCCCCTACATCAGCTCCTGTAGCTGTGGCTTCAGGTAGGTTTTGCACTTAACTTTTATTTGTTCCTCTTGGAGGTTTTGTTTGGATGTTGAAATTGATGCCAGTGATATTGCTGATGTTGTGTTGAACCCTGTCTTTGGACAGATCTAGGGGCTCCTGATGGCATTGCTTATGACTGGATAAACAGAAGAATTTACTACAGTGACTATGTCAACCAGAGCATCAGCTCCATGTCTGTGGACGGCGCTCAAAGGACTATTATTGCCCATGTTTCCAGGCCTAGAGCTATCATGTTGGATCCCTGCAGGGGGTAAGACTAACACAACACACACTCTCTTTGTTCATTGGATTAAACTGAGATTTATAAATGAATCTGTCCTTGCTCCACAGATATATGTATTGGACAGACTGGGGAACCCATGCAAAGATTGAACGTGCTACCTTAGGTGGAAACTTCAGAACCGAGATTGTGAACAGCAGTCTTGTGTGGCCCAATGGACTGACCCTGGACTACGAAGAAGAGAGACTCTATTGGGCAGACGCCAGTTTGTAAGATCTGAAAAATTCCACTGTTTAAATATATTCTCAATATCATCTATCTACTGCTATTACTAATACTTTGCTCTGCCATTAGACAGAAGATTGAGCGATCTTCTCTCACGGGGTCCAATCGGGAGGTCATCGTCAGCACAGCCATCTACCCCTTTGCTATGAACATGTTTGGCCAGTTCATCTATTGGACTGACTGGAACACACGCAGCATCTATCGGGCCAACAAGCACGACGGTTCTGACCAGAGGGTCATGATTCAAAACCTTCCATCTCGTCCAATGGACATCCATGTTCTGGCCAGCAGTAAGCAGCAGCAGTGTGATAGTCCCTGCCAGCAGTTTAATGGAGGCTGCAGCCACATTTGTACACCAGGTACAAGCAGTTTCATTCTATCGCTTTGTTTTTCAGGCGAAACCCCAAAGTAACTGTAGAGACTGTAATAAGGATTTTTTATCTTGTTAGGACCCAATGGAGCTGAGTGTCAGTGTCCATCAGAGGGCCGCTGGTACCTGGCTGACAACAAGTACTGTATCCCTGATAATGGGACTCGCTGCCAGCCGGGCCAGTTCACCTGTATGAACGGCCGCTGTATTCGCGCCCAGTGGAAATGTGACAATGACAACGACTGTGGAGATGGCAGCGATGAGCTGGAGAGAGTCTGTGGTAGGGTGATCTTAAAAGATCTTGTTTTGTGTTGCATTTCTTCCTCATTGTGTGTTTTGTTGAAAATCTCACTGTTGATTATTAGTCCTCTTAGAGCCGTTAGTACTCCTGCACGAGTGAATCAGAATTCTCTTCTCTTTACTGTCACTAATACTAACAAATTCTATAATTTTCCTTTAACACATTTCCTTTCTTAGGACCTAAAGTTCACTTCAACTCTGTCGGTGTGTATGCTTGCACTTCATGATTGAATTTCCACTAACAGTATTAAAACAAATCAACACTAACAAATGAATCAATGTGCTTATATCTTCGCATGCAGTCCCACAGTTGCTGTCATCCTTTATTGCCTTGTCAGGTAAAATGAGCTTCCACTGCACGTGTATGTCAGCTGACCTGTCTCTCTCTATTGGCCAGCGCTCTGACCTGTTCTTGATTGTGATTGGCAGCCTTCCACACCTGTGAGCCCACAGTGTTTACTTGTGGCAACGGCCGTTGTGTGCCCTACCACTACCGCTGTGACCACTATGATGACTGTGGAGACAATAGTGACGAGGTGGGCTGCCTGTTCAGACCATGTGACCCCAACACAGAGTTCACCTGCAACAATGGGCGCTGCATTGCAAAGGACTATGTTTGCAATGGCATCAATAATTGCTATGACAACGGCACCTCTGATGAACAGAACTGCCGTGAGTATCTACAGAAATCAAACTGAGGTAAATAAAAATGGTTATGACTTAAATACTGTATTGTAAATATGTTCTGATTTATGACTATCTCAGCGGAGAGAACCTGCCAGCCAGAGCACACGAAATGTCAGTCTACCAACATCTGCATCCCACGTTCTTACCTGTGTGATGGAGACAACGACTGTGGGGATATGAGCGACGAGAGCCCTACACACTGTGGTGAGTTCAGCAGCAGTTTCAAAATTCATTTTATTAAATTTTATGTTCCTAAATATTCATTTGTCACTATATGAATTGTACAACTTATCTCATGCAGTTGTAGCCCGAAAAGGCTCTTTTCACAGCAGATATTTTTGGCATGTTCTTGCAGAAAAGGCACAGTTATAATTAATAACATTAATTATGTCTGGATTCTATTTAGGTGTGCCAGTTCCAGGGTTTTGATGTTATTAATGCTAGCTCACTGGCATGGCTTACTGGGACACTTAAATGGGATGTAACTATCATAAATATTATTAGCACTTTTCCTGCTATAACAAGTCAAAGGGTTGGCTGTAAAAAAAGCCTGTTGTCTTCTGACTTAGGCCGTGTCCAAAATTACTCGCACAGTGCATAGATATTTCACACACCCTATCAGTTCCAGGGAATAGCATTGATGATAGAGCCCCTCACAACCACCAGAAGAAGATTCCTCACTAAACAGAGAAACATTCAGAAACAAAAAACTTTCTTTTCTTCTTCTCACAATTGTATAATTTTAAACACTGCTTGTTTCCTGTGTGGATTTAACCCACACAATCTGAGTGAAACAGGATTTTACTCCTAAAGTAAGGAGAGAGAAGATATAATAGAGTCAGAAACAGATTCTCTATCCCACCCCCCTCATCTGCATGTTAAGATTCCCACACCAACAAGTCCTCCAAGTGATTTCATGCCTTTCTTTTCTTCATCTTCTACGTAGCGGCATCCACATGTTCCCAGAGTGAGTTCCGTTGCTCTAGCGGTCGCTGCATCCCCGCCCACTGGCACTGCGATGGAGGGACTGACTGCTCTGACGGCTCTGATGAACCCCTCTCCTGCAGTGAGTGTCGCACAACTCTCTCACCCCCCAAAACGGTCCCGTTGGCTTTGTGTGTCTGCCCCTGCCCCATTATCAGCTGCTCGGTTATTGTGTGTTTGTGTCTGTCCGCCAATCTGCATCTGTGTGCTGGTGTGAGAGAGAGCTGTGAGTGATGTAGCGGAGAGTGCGAGTCAGTGGTGTATCTCTTTGTTGACGATGTGGTCAGTCAGGCCTCCTATTGTGCGCTGCATTCCTCTGTGGTGACGCCCCTCAGTGTCCTCTGACAAACAGCACCTCCCCCTCCCTTTGTCCACCAGGGGTTACAGAGCCTCACTTTGGCTTTTGTTTAGATAGCTCACCATGCATGGGAATGTGGAGTTGCCATGACTATTTTGAAAGCTTTGCCAGTGTTGTATTGTGCCTTGCTTATTAGTTGAAAAGCAGTGGGGGAAGTACCTGAGATAATTGGCAATCACAAAAAGTTTTAAAAAAGTCACAAAAAAGGGATAATATTGTTTATATTGAATCTAAATTATTTGGTAGAAGATATTAAATCACAGAACTGTGCTATCTACATAATAATGTTTCATGATTTGTCTCTGCAGCTACACTGGTCAGAACCTGCAACACAGATCAGTTTCGCTGTGATGATGGCAGGTGCATTGCCTCATCCTGGATCTGTGATGGGGACAATGACTGTGGCGACATGAGTGATGAAGACCAGAGACATAATTGTGGTATGCATCCTTTCATTTCTCTCTTTCCACTTCTTCTTTTCTTTGTCCTCCTCTTCATCCTTTTCTGCATCTTCCCACTTCCGACTCCCCTTGTAGCCTATCCTCTTGTTCCCTGTCACTTCTCCACTTTGCACCCTCCTGCTTCCCTCATCCTCTCATTATGCACAACGCTAATGCATTAGGATACACACCACTGGGGGAGTGCTGTGTAAGAAACACTGGCAGTCAGTGCCCGGCATCTAAGTCTCCTGTAGAAGGTCTCCATTCCAAGGAGCTGACATTCCTGATTTCTCCTGCCTCACTCGTTACTTTGTGCATGTCTCCTTTCTCTGGCTTCCTGGCTCAGGGTGGATCAAGACACTTATGTCTCTCCAATGTGTGCTCTGACAATAAGATGCCTGAAGCTAAAGACTTCAGCACTGCCTGAGCCTCTGTAGGAGACTCACTTCAAACAATGTGAATCAATCAACTTAGATGGATAAAGAATTTGAAGTCACGGCTGTGTGTTTTGAAATACAGTCTGGAATATTTGTATTTCCAAAAATGCAGGTTGAAACTGAGTTGTCGCCATCGTTATTTAACTTCTAGTAAATCCCCCTGCCTGATTTTGTTGTTTTTTCCAGCCAATCGCACATGTTCAAGTGCAGAGTTCACCTGTGTGAACAACCAACCACCTCAGCGGAAGTGTATCCCACGTGACTGGTTGTGTGATGGAGATGCAGACTGTGCAGATGCTTTAGATGAACATCAGAACTGCACACGCAGATCCTGTGGCATCAATGAGTTCACCTGTAGCAATGGCCTCTGCATACGCAGCTCCTACAGGTTAGAACAATTACCTCCTTTAAAATATCATGAACTACATCTGTAATCAATCTGTTCAGAGTTCATATTTTGCGGCCTGTCTTCTAAAATCAGGTGTGATCGACGTAATGACTGCGGGGACAGCAGTGATGAGCAGGGCTGCACCTACCAGGCGTGCCAGCAACACCAGTTCACCTGCCAGAACGGTCGCTGTGTGTCCCATGACTTTGTCTGCGATGGCGACAACGACTGTGGGGACGAGTCTGATGAGCTGGAGCACATGTGCCACACACCGGTACCCACCTGCCCCCCTGGGGAGTTTAAATGTGACAATGGACACTGCATCCCCCTGAGCCAGGTGTGCGACAGGAACGATGACTGCTCTGACAACAGCGACGAGAAGGGATGTGGTGAGTGAGATTTTCAGAATAGTTGTGTTGTGTTAGTAATATCCTCTTAACCTCTCAGTTTCTTTCAGTGTTTTGTCTGCTGTTTGGTTTCTCTAGCTGGTGCATGCTCCCTCTAGGGGAGATGTCAAAGAAGTGCAGTGTGGGAAAAGACAGAGAATACAACCACAGATTCAATGTCATCCAGAAATGGTTGGATTACAATTTGGACAACAACCAAATTATAGAATATTTGTGCTTTCTGAAATATTATTAAATGTAAATGCTAAATAACCCCCCCCCCCAAATGATTCATCTTTGGTTTCTTTTTCCATGAATAAATCTGACAGGATACAAAATCTTTGCTGATGACTTTAATAATGTTGATATTTTGCTCATTTGACTGTAGGTGTCAATGAATGCACAGACCCATCCATTCATCACTGTGATCACAATTGCACCGACACACCCACCAGCTTTATCTGCACCTGTCGTCCCGGCTACCGCCTCATGTCTGACAGTAAAACGTGTGACGATATCAACGAGTGTGCAGAGACACCGAGCGTGTGCAGCCAGGTCTGTGAGAACACCGTCGGCTCCTACATGTGTAAGTGTGCGCCGGGATTCCTCCGAGAGCCTGATGGCCGCAGCTGCCGTCAAAACAGCAACATCTCCCCCTACCTCATCTTCAGCAACCGTTATTACCTTAGGAACCTGTCAACAGACGGGCAGGCCTACTCTCTGATCCTGCAGGGTCTGACGAGCGTGGTTGCCATGGACTTTGATCGTGTCGACAAGCGCCTTTATTGGATTGATGTGAGCCGCAGACTGATTGAGAGGATGTCCTTTGATGGCAGTAACAGAGAGGTGGTGGTCAATGGAGTTCTGCATGGGGAGGGCCTTGCAGTTGACTGGATAGCCAGGAAACTCTACTGGGTGGACAGCTTCTTGGATTGTCTCAAAGTGTCTGAACTGGATGGTCGATTTGTGAAGAAACTGGCTGAACACTGCGTTGATGCCAATAACACCTACTGCTTTGAAAACCCCAGAGCCATTGTGTTACATCCCAAATATGGGTGAGTCAGATAGAGATAGAGTCTGATCGATATATCGGCTGGGCTAATAAATGGTTTCATAGGCAGAATTATTATCCATATGTTTCTTAGTTAATTCACTTTTAGTGTAGTTGAATTTTGTTGGTACTGCTTTATTCTATGGGTCTGTAATTTCCCAGTAACCTTCCTGAAAGAAGGATGTAATACAGTATTAATTATAAGGAAAATAGAGACAGAATAGAAAGAAGTTTTGAGGCTGTTTTTAGTCAGTTTAAATTTACGAGCTCAGTTTATACCCAAGGATATATTAATGTATCATCATCATTTGTCATCTATTATTGGAAACTGTTGAATGCCTGCAGACAAATTTTGCATATTCAGTTGACCTGCTGTGCACTGACTAAAAGACTCTCTATGTTACGTAAGCGGTTAATTTGAATAAATTGTCTGGAAATGTATCAGTTGGTACCAGAACACAAAGTTGTTTCCAGGAAATTATTAAACAATTATGGACCTGTGTCATCAACATCAATCTGGCTCTTCCTCATACTGAGTGAAAATGTTTTTTTGTTCAGAAGTATAGATTCTCTTTTCTTCAGATATATGTAGATATTGTGATCTAAAGTAATCTTTCTCCCTGTTAGATTTGTGTACTGGACAGACTGGGGAGAAAAGGCCTTTATAGGTCGTGTTGGAATGGATGGAACCAACAAAGCAGCAATCATCACCACAAAGATAGAGTGGCCCAACGGGATCACAATTGACTACACTAATGACAAACTCTACTGGTCTGATGCTCATCTCAGCTACATCGAGTAAGTATAATTTGTCAGGAAAGTGATCACAATGTGTTACAGTAAATGTGGTGAGACTTCTAACTTTCTTTTTCTCTTTGTTAGATACTCGGACTTGGATGGTCAACACAGACACGCGGTGTATGATGGAGATTTGCCTCACCCGTTTGCCTTGACTGTGTTCGAAGACACTGTGTACTGGACCGACTGGAACACGCGCTCTGTGGAGAAAGGCAACAAATACGATGGCTCGGATCGGCAGGTCCTGGTTAACACCACTCACAGACCTTTTGACATCCATGTATGTCATCCTTACCGACAGCCTTTTGGTGAGTTAAAATCTCAGAATCTTGTTTTGTTTAAGTTGATTTAGGAAACAGGTGCTGACCACAAGCTGAACAATACCTGTCCTTTGTTTGACCAACGTGTGGCTCTTCCTCTAACAGCAAACAATCCCTGTGCGGTGAACAATGGAGGCTGTTCTCACCTGTGCCTGATCCGTCATGGGGGGCGGGAACACACCTGTGAGTGCCCCGACCATTTCCTGACTGTCCAAATAGGAGGTGTGACCCGATGCCTTCCCATGTGCACCAGCACCCAGTACAGATGTGCTAACAATGAACGGTTTGTTAAGATTTCTTCTTGTGGAATGCCTTGGGGTCTTTTTAGGTGGTGTAGATCATTTTAAACATCAGTATATTATTGTTAAACTGTGATACATAAGTGGTACTACCATAAACAAATTAGACCACTGTAAGGATGGTTGGTAGTTGTTATCTCATACCAGGTGTTTAGTTAATATCAAATCCAAAAGTGAGACCAGATTCTTATAATCACCTCTCTATCAAAAAAACCCTTGTGCTACTTTCATCCTTGGCTTTACTTTGTGTGTTTTTATTCAGTAGGCAGTATTAACGTAGGCTGTTCACTTGATTCTTAATCTCTTATTTCAAAACACAGAAATTTACAGTAAATCTCTGGTTGCTCTCTTTGCAAAGGAAGAACAGCACCCCCTGCTGTTTGTACTTTAATATGTGCACACACAGTGCAGCGATGTGGTCAGTAGAGGATACAGATCTTCTTTTATACAATTATATATGTGTGTAAAAAAAGTAATGTGAAATTAGTGTAGTAAGGATTTATTGACTTTTTGTGCTCTGCATTTGTCAACACATAGTCTAAAGCTCTGGCTAAACACACTGATCACTTCTGGCCCTACCCATGCTTCAACAGATGTATTCCTATCTGGTGGAAGTGTGATGGTCAGAGGGACTGTAGAGACGGTTCAGACGAACCTTCCACCTGCCCGGCTCGCTACTGCAGGCTCGGCCAGTTTCAGTGCAATGACGGAAACTGCACCAGTCCGCACTTCCTGTGCAACAGCAACCAGGACTGCCATGATGGCTCAGATGAAGACCCTGTGCTATGTGGTGGGTTGTGTTCTTTTATTTTGAGTCTTTTCAATAATTGAGGCTCACTTTTAGTTCTTTCACTTCAGTTTGTTTGTGCATTTTTTTTAACATGTCTCTGTTTCTCATGTTAAAAACTTGTTCCAATCCACTGATTGACTTTTCCTCCCTCTAGCTACACACCAGTGTGAAAACCACCAGTGGCAGTGTGCAAATAAGCGGTGTATCCCTGAGTCATGGCAGTGCGACGGTGAAGATGACTGTGGTGATCAGTCTGACGAGGACCCTACTCACTGCTCCGCCAGGACCTGCCGCCCGGGTCAGTTCAAGTGCCGCAATGGACGCTGCATCCCCCAGAGCTGGAAATGTGACGTTGATGATGACTGCGGTGACAACTCTGATGAACCGTTAGAGGAGTGCAGTAAGTAATACATTGTTTCTTTCCCTTTTTTCTTTACTCTGCTGGGGTCCTTCTTTAATTGTACAATGACACGAAGGAGAGTAGAACCTTTGATTTGAACGAAGACAAGTTTTCAAACATTACATCAAGACCTTAAAGTCTGACTGCTTATACTAATAAATATGTAATTTTGATGTTTAAAAGTTAACAACAGTGGTGTTTTCTTTACAGTGGGACCAGCATATCGATGTGACAACCACACAGAGTTTGACTGTCAGACCAACTACCGCTGCGTGCCACTGTGGTCTGTTTGCAACGGCCACAACGACTGCAGAGACAACAGTGATGAGCAGGGCTGCGGTGAGTCTGCGACCACCGTTTGTTGTTAGGATCGAATATGGCTGATAACGTCCCATTCATTTTTTGATAGTAAGATGATTCCAGAGATCTCAAAAAGATTAAAAAAGATTTCAAAAGGATTAAAAAAAAAAAAAGATTGTGTTTTTGAGGAGTGAGTGAAGGGCAATTAGCCAACACCTCAGCCCCAGTGGAACATTACACAGTGAGGTAGTGGGAGGTGCTGATGGAGAGGGTCTCACCACTCACCCTCCCCCGCCATTTACCTCTCCCTGAGAGCACCACAGATTTATGAGCTGTCCGGTGGTATGGGTCTTCAAATGTGTGTGTGTGTGCGTGTTGTTGCTCTGTCCTTGCGTGGGGGCAGGGTTCACACAAGTCTCTTTGTACTTTGCTACGATCCAAACACACTTGCTGCGGCCCTCCCGTCTCTTATCGGAGGCCCTCTCTCCATTAGTGCCATGCCCGCGCAGGACGGGAGATCCGTGCTAATCTTCCTGTAAGAATGTAGCAGATGGGCCAGGTGGAGGGCTAGGAGGGCAGGACTAGCTAACACTGCGCTATCTTTGACCCCCAGCACTGTGTGGTAGAGACGGCTCAGACTAGCTCTCCTCCACTCCTCTCCCGTCTGTGCTTCTCATCTCCTGCAGCCTTATCCTCTACAGACACATACTGGCATGGATAGAGGTCACTCATCTGTCCTAAGCATGCAGCTCCCCTCCCTCTACAACTATTGCAATTTAATTAAAAAAACAAGATGCCGTTCATTTCAAACTGACAGTTTCATCATTACTTAAATGATAAAAATGTCCAGTCATACATTCTGTTGTTCTTATTAACAGAATTATTAACTGATCTCTCCTCATCTCTGACTGCTGCATGTAGCAAACACTTTCAGCAGTGAGAGTTTCCAGTCATCACTGTCATTCAAAGTTGACAGTGTTGGTGTCAAGACACTGAAGGAGAGCTGTTAAATCTGTGGATCTGATTGTAATGCGCAATATGAACTGTTTTAGAGAGGTGTCGATTCAACTTCATGGTTATTTTGGAGGCTGTAGTTTGTGGTGTTGTTGACACGTATTGTGATATACTGAGAGGTGAATATTTTGTTCACAGCATTTCTAAGCAATGAGGGTAGACTAAATAAATAGAAACCTGGTTCAGTCAGTATAACACCAGAAACAACTATAGCTTTGAAAATGACTATAAGGTTGAATTAACACTGCTATAAAACACTTAAGTAAACATTATAATCTTCTTCGAGCTAGGATTTACTGCAGGGCGGTTTTGTTCAATTGCATTAGTTTGTATTTGCATTAGTTTTTTGATCCAGCCTCCTTCCACTTCTTGTTTCCAGAACATCTAAATGTTGTTTATGTTTAAGTATTTGTCCTTTTCTACCTACCTTGTCTTTTTTCCTGGGTATGAAATGTACTGTATAAATAAAGTTTGACTTGCGTAAATAGCACAGATTCATGCTGCCTAAAAGACTCAACGAGTGCATCTAACAGATTTAAACTAGGTAATTATTTTGTATGCTTTAACTACATTTACTCTTTGAAATATTCAATCAGTTTCACACGCAATAAGTCCAGCGAACTTTAAGGTGCTTACATTGAAAAAAAATATCACAAAAAAGAGCATTATTGCAGAGAAAGTAGAAAAGATATTTAGTTGAGCGTAATGGTTTAAAATGACGACCAGTTTCATGTACCTGCTCCTTTCCCAGATGAACTGACCTGTGATCCTAACGGAGACTTCCGCTGTGACAACCACCGCTGCATCCCGCTGAGATGGAGGTGTGACGGGGACGACGACTGCGGGGACAACTCTGATGAGCGCAGCTGCAGTGAGTGCTGTTCACTGTCACTGATAAAGTTACGTCATTCAGTTGAGGGTTCGGTTCGAGCACTGACGAGAGTGTGAGCAGTGAAAAGCTGGGTACATTGTTTCTGATATCATCTAAGTGTCTATTAAGTAGGTTTACTGTGGGATTTTAGCTCCTGTGAATTGTCCAAATGAAAAATGAATGTTGATGGCAAAGAATAGTCCCGCTATCGTTTTATCAGACAGCATGGAAGTTTAGTGAGAGGCTCAACACTTCTGCCGACAGCGGAGTGCTGAGAGAGGTAGCCTTATCAGCTGCCAGAGAAACAGGTTGTCCTCAGTGTGTCAGAAAGAGGGAGTGAAGGAGTCTGTCACCCTTTGCCCTGGAGAATTTAAACATGTCTGAGAACATGCCAGTTAATAGTGATAATGTAGCCTCTCAACAGAGAAACGGTGACTGGGGTTAAATCATGTTGCTGCGCCGCTGATGCCAGGAGAGTTCGTCTCCAGTGAACTCATGAGCTCACTGCAGAGTAACGGCAGCACATACTTGTGTTAGCGAGGGTGTCGGGTGTTTAATGTCATAATATGGAGGAAAACAATAATAATAGACAGGTTTGAGAAATGTGTCAAAGTTGACCGAGCACACCAGAGCTGTTGATAGACCTCTGATTACTGTGTCTGTGTAATGGAAATGTAATAAAAACCAAAACAAATTCTACATTTTCTTGATTCCACACGCTTTCATTTCTGTTGCATGTTTTCCCGCAGCTCCACGCGCGTGCACAGAGAGCGAGTTTCGCTGTGAAAATCTTCGCTGCATTCCTGACCGTTGGGTCTGTGACCATGACAACGACTGTGAGGACAACTCGGATGAAAGGGACTGTGGTAAGTGGAGGCTCTTTGTTGGCTGGCTGTTTGTGAGTAACGGAGGGCTGCACTAAACAAAGAGGCAATAAAACTTCACATTTTGAAGCATAGCATAGACGGACAGGACCACCAATAGTCATCTATTCAAAAAGAGTTTATTCACTCTGCTACAAAGAATGCCGGACAGATCACTGTTGTAGAAGTTCAAGTCTCACTTGCCATCGCATATCCAGAAGTAACTCTAGAAGAGATACATGAAATAAAAGAGTATTTCCCATGTAGTAATAAAGATATTTAGGGATTTGGGGTTTTTATTGAGGTGCTTGGGACATTTGTTGACAATTACAGATAAGAGACACACAACATTGTTTTTCTAAGGATGGGTAACAGAGAACAACAGAAGACAGGGTTGGGTGGGAATCATTAATTAATAGTAAAATAACAAATAATAATGAGTATACTTTAATGCTTCATCTTGTGCCGGTTTGTCTGTGTTGCAGAGTTGCGGACTTGTCACCCCGGTTACTTCCAGTGCGGCAGTGGACACTGTATTGCTGAACGCTTCAAATGCGATGGGAACCCTGACTGTCTGGATTATACAGATGAGACGTCTTGTCGTAAGTGTCCCGCACTGAATGGTTTCCCCTGTGCATTCTTTGGTGTTATTATTTTCTCCATCACGAAAAAGAAAATGTAACATAAGTGAATATAGCCCTCTGGTCTCTGCCTCATGAGGATTGAGAGTTTGGTTACAAACTTGAGTTTGACAGAACGGTTCTGACTTTCAGCGACCCGCTTTCCCAACGGTACATACTGCCCCCCCTTCTTGTTTGAGTGCAAGAACCACGTCTGCGTCCAGCCTCATTGGAAATGTGACGGAGACAATGACTGTGGAGATAATTCAGACGAGGAGCTTCACCTCTGCTGTAAGTCCGGCACACACAAAACCAAAGCTTATTAGATTCGTGCCCAGAATAACATAAAAATGAACCCTAATTATAAGATGAATGTGTTAATTTTTTTATCTGCTGAACTTTCTACATTTTCCATAGTGGAAATCCAGTGTGAGACTCCATTTCGTTTCCGCTGTGACAACAACCGCTGCATCTACAGCCACGAGCTGTGTAACTCTGTGGATGACTGCGGTGACGGCTCTGATGAGAGACAGGAAAACTGTGAGTATGATAGTTTGTAGCTGATGGTATCATTTATCTCATGTTCTACCTTTTATCTTTAAACATAACTACATGCATCTAGAGCATCTCTTGAGTTGATGTGTTTCTCCCCATCTAGGCCAAAGCCCCACTCATGGACCCTGTACAGATGATGAGTACAAATGCAGTAACGGACAGTGCATCCCTCTACAGTACGCCTGTGATGATTACGATGACTGTGGAGACCAGTCAGATGAGCTCGGCTGCCGTGAGTACATTAGTAAAATTTATTAAAAATAGTTGTTACTGCATAGCCTGTCAGCATGGCCAAGGTAAACTTCAAATAAATTAAATCATAACTGGTTTCCAGTACTGTTGTAGGTGGAAATATATATATATATGTTAATTTTTGAGACGAGATACTATAATTAATTATTATTATTAAGTTAGACTAAATAAAAATGCAGGAATGTGAGTTCAGTATTCTTTTATGCCTGGAAAGAAGTTTATTTAGTTCATTTATTTAGCCACTTGGTTCCACTGTGAATTCCACTGTGACTTCCACTTGCCTACACCTGATTGTGTGGAAGAATAAATGCAAGAATAAAACTATAAGAAAACATACTCTAAGTACCATACAGTTACCTCCATGAGTGTCTGGTCTGATATTCACTGTGTTTTTGTATTTGCTCCTCTCAGACCATGGCAGTGGACACGCGTGCAGTGACAACATCTGTGAACACAACTGTACCGACCTGACGGAGGGGGGCTTACTCTGTTCGTGCAGGCCCGGCTACAAGCCCAGAGCCACAGAAAGACACACATGTGAAGGTAAACGACACATCAATTAGTCTGTCACATGCTCGATCCACTTTAATACTGACACAGAAGTATTTTTCTACATTCAACTCAATTCTCTTTTTTTGTTGTGATTTTGGAAACAGATGTGAACGAGTGTGAGGTGTATGGAACGTGTCCTCAGGAGTGCAAGAACACAAAAGGCAGCTACGAGTGTTTTTGCGCTGAAGGTTTTCTCTCTTTCGGTGAGCCACATGGGACGGAGTGTGCTGCCCAGGGTAAGAGCTTGGCTTTCACACAGAGAATAAAATTCTTTACAAATGTTCCCTTTTATTAGCGAGTGAAGCCAAACTGTGCATTGATGTTGCTAATAGCATTCCTTCTGTATAGGAAACCCACCGGTGCTTCTGCTGCCAGACAACGTTCGCATCCGTCGTTTCAACCTGTCCTCTGAGCAGTATTCAGACTATGTGGACAACGCTGAGCACATCCAAGCCTTAGACTACCTGTGGGATCCAGAGGGACAAGGACTCAGTAAGATTTACTACTGTAAATGAATATTAACCCAACAAGATCTCTTAAGTTTTGACAACATTGATCCCCTGATGTGCCGTAGGTATTGTGTACTGGACGATTCTGGGTCGGGGATCTGAGTTTGGCTCCATCAAACGCGCCTACATGACCACATTTAACGATCATGGCAACAATCCAGTGAAAGAGGTCGATCTGAACCTCAGATACATCGCTAATCCTGATGGCATCGCTTTGGACTGGGTTGGCGGGTAATTCACCAAGACTATGACTTAACCACTGCAGAAGTTGCTCTGAATTAGCATTCAGTTGCTCAGTATGTATTTATCACCTTTTACAGGCACATTTACTGGACAGATTCAGGCACCAATCGAATTGAAGTGGCCAAACTAGATGGGCGGTACAGGAAGTGGTTGATCCACACAGACCTGGACCAGCCCGCTGCTATTGTTGTCAATCCGTCTCTCGGGTATGAGGCTTTACTGTAAAAACAATTTCAACAAATCATTTGCCTCCTTTATTGCTTTTTATTGTATGAAGAACTGTTGATTATTTCTGTGTTGACAGGATGATGTACTGGACCGACTGGGGCAGGAAACCCAGAATAGAATCAGCGTGGATGGACGGTCAGCACAGAGAGGTGCTGGTGAATGAGGAGGACCTGGGCTGGCCTACTGGGCTGGCTCTGGACTATCTGAATGGAAACAGGATCTACTGGTGTGACTCCAAAGAAAACATCATTGAGTCCATGAAGCCTGATGGCACAGACAGGAAGATCGTCATATCAGGAGGTCAGAACGCTGAGATGTAGAGCAGCCGGTCTGCAGAAATAGAGACAAATATGTAGTTTTATGAGCAGCACTGATCATATATCAAGTATTTTATCCAACAGTGGAGGTGATTCACCTTAAAGAGAAGAATGTGCGTTTAAAGTATTGTGTTTTTTTCTGTTTCAGACATTGGACATCCCTACAGTCTGGATGTGTTTGAGGGGCACGTATACTGGACAACAAAGGAGAAAGGTGAAGTGTGGAGGACTAACAAGTTCGGGAAAGGAAACAAAGTCAAAGTCCTGACCATCAACCCCTGGCTGACTCAAGTCCGCATTTACCAGGAGCACCGACACAACCAGTCAGGTCAGAACTCGTCAATCAGTTGTTCAGAATAAGATAGAAAATGTTTTACTATTGTATGTCATGTTTGAGGTATCACATAAACTGATGTTGGATTATTGTAGTGGCTTTTTTTGTTGCCAAAACGCTTGTGAAACATGTTAGGAAGCAGTTCTCAGTTTTAGTCAGAATTTAATTGTGTAAATCAACTGTAATTATTATGTCTTTATCAACTTGCCATTGAACAATATTTAACAGTGTTATTCTCTCTGGCCCCTTCCTCTTCAGTACCCAACCCTTGTAAGAACGTGTGCAGCCACCTCTGTCTCCTCCGGCCTAGTGGATACACCTGTGCCTGCCCACAAGGCTCCACTCCGGTGGAGTTTGACTCCAATGAATGTGACGCAGGTAAACAGCAGCCAGAGTGCATCTGCTGCCTGCACACTTGTGTTGCATCTCATTTTGCATTCATTAAAATTCCCTCCTTCATATGTGCCTGGCTGCTCCTGTGCGGTTTTTGTGGTGTGATATTGTTTTGTTGTTTTTGTTGTTGTTGTTGTTGATTCTGTGTATGCCTGGCTTTTGCTCCTGCAGCCATTGAGGCACCTGTTCCAATGCCCCTTGCATGTAGATGCATGAATGGTGGAACCTGCTACACTGATGAAGGCGGTCTGCCCAAGTGCAAGTGAGTTTAGTTATAGGTGCCATTTACACCAGTTATTGGTTGGTTCTGTCCAGTCATAACCAGTAATGCCTGATGTTTCTGGTATTCCACCTTTTTAAAATACACTTCAACGTGTTTCCTAAGAGAAAAGAAAATGATGTTTAACATGACCTTTCCACAGATGTCCATATGGTTATGTGGGCAGCTATTGTGAGATGGGAAAGTCAAGGGGCGCTCCGGCAGGAACAGGTACTGTAATTTACCCATTATCTAACCTTTTACTTATTTATTTTAGTTTACAGTTTAGTCAGTTTCTGGCACTTTTTCTCGACTCAACAAATTCTACCAACCAAAACCTGCGGTAGTCCTTCTCAGATGCATTGCTTGACATGTGGGAGTTACCGTACAGTAACAGTCATGATCCCGGCTTCACTGGGGCAGATCAAGGCCAAATGTGATGAAGTCACCCTTCTCACTTATCTACCTAAAAGCTACTCAAACCAACAAGCTGAGGGAACAGTTTGGCTCAGCAGTTGCTGAAGATGTTGACGGGCCAAAAAAACACATTTCCTTAATACATAGCCAAGTAATACTTCAATTGATCACTGTTTAACTTTTCTAATGGTTCAGCAAACTGAACGGGTCATCCAAAGGACATGAGCAGTAATGGACTAGTCAACAAAATGTTATCACAGTAGGAATGTTGTGTTGTGAAAGTGTCCAATATGTATTCAACTAAATATTGTCTGCTTTGTCTTTAGCTGTGGCTGTTCTCCTGGCCGTCATTATCATCCTGATCACTGGAGCTTTGGCTGTTGGGGTTTTCCTCAACTACAAACGGACAGGATCTTTCATCCCCTCCATGCCCAAATTACCCAGGTATCTTTGCTCTCTGCGTCTGCGTACCGAAGTTGCTGCGCGCAGAAACTTCGGATCACAGTTCAAACAGGAGTGTTTTGTTTTTCGTTCAGCCTCAGCAGCCTGGTGAAGTCTGGTGACACGGGGAATGGGGTGACGTTTCGCTCGGGTGATAATGTCGATCTCGGACCATCACACATTGGAGTGTCATTCATTGACACAGCCATGCAGATGGTGAGTCTTTATTAGTTAATATTTTAAGTGTACTGTCAGCATGTTTGACTCACAAACAAAGTGCTCTGTGTGGTATTTATTGACTCGTGTCAGCAGCAGTCGAGAATCAACTAATGATGTGTCTTTTAATGAACGTAAAAAGCAATCTTATTAATATAATGTCCCCACAGGATGATAACTTTGCCATGGAAGGTGGGAGGCAGCCAATCACATTTGAGAACCCGTTATACGCCACTGCTCCTGGAGCGTCCAGCGATCCTGCTGTCATTCATGCCACGCAGGTAAACATAAATCATTTAATGAATTTTATTTTTATGTCATACCAATATAACAATGTTGTTTGTGTCATGAGTAGCATGACGTTCATGTTCTAAAGAAACAAACAAACCACATATTGTTCAGGGTTCAGTGGTTTTCTTCCAGCAGATAGTTATCTTATGTAGTTTTACATTATAACCTCTTTATAAAACCTGATATAAATTACAATATACAACTAAATGGACCTTATTTTCAAATTTTTCTTTTTTTTCTGCAATCACATACTGTATATGTATTTAATCTATTCAAAGAGGAATTTTATTTGAAATATAGTGAATAAATGGACTGCTGTTAAGTTTGTTTTCAGAATCAAGATATAAGTTAAACAGTAGTGACAGAGACATTATCTATGGATTTAACATAAAGTGTTGATGTTTGCTGACCAGGAGAGACATTTTTTTCTTCTTTTATTCCACATGGCAGCTTCTTAAGGTCCTTTGGGCATACCGTTTGTGGTCAGAACACCGTAATGTCCATGTAGAATAAAAGTAGAATTGGTATTTTTTTGTGCAGATCATTTCAATTAAATCAGGCAGCCAATCAACTCAGTTGTCAAGGCTGATGAAACTGACCCGACAACCCACTTCTCCAACAGGTGACTGTTAATGTGAGCGGTGAACAGCTGGAGAACAACTTTGTGAACCCGGCGTATCACGGAGATCAGAGCGTGGGCGTTGTGAACACATCGTCTGTCAGCACCAAACCTGTGCAGGTGTGTTTGCTGTATACAGTATGTCTAACGCTATGTAAGCTAAACCAGTATTACACATCAGGCTGTGGACCATATTTGATAAGATGTAGTCTCTATAACTATCTATACTGTAGACTGTCAGATGAATGAAGAGTGTGAAACCTGTGAACAGAATAGTGATTCTTCTAGTCTACTAAATTATAGTGAAATTAAAATATTCCACGTTTCTGGGAACCCCCCCTTAAGTGTGATACCTTCTCTCTGTTTTGTGTTGTGTTTGCAGGAGTCAAAGTGGAGCCTTTTCAAGCGAAAATTAAAGCCAAGCGCCACATTTGAAAACCCTTCATATTCCGAGGTAACATTTCTAAGACACCAGTTACAGAAACAGAAAGTCCAGTTGTTCTTTTGGCGTGTTTAACCCTCCGCGGTGTTTCACAGATGAAGGATGAAAAGCCTGTTGGAAGCAGCGGGGACTCTTCTTCTGCCCCTGAGCCCTCTCCGTTTGTGCCCCCCGCCAAACCTCCGAAGAGGGATCGTCCGAGCACCTTTTCGCCAACCGAGGACACTTTCAAAGACACAGCCAACCTTGTGAAAGAGGACAGCGACGTATAACCCCTCTCTCGCGGACGGGAAAAAAAAGAAAAAAGAAACACACTTTGCACAGAATTTATTTTTTTATGCAGCCTGTGTACAAAACAAATTGTTTTAGGAAAGAGAAATACATTTCTATAGAATGAAGAAAAAGGTCTTCTGTGACTATGCCTTCTGACATTTCTTATGCCAATTCTTGTGTTAATGTTTTCTTTATTCTGATGTACAATATGTATATCTTTGCACTGAAGCTGCTGATAGAAATGTTAATAAATAAGTTGTATATTTGTAAATTTGAACAGGAAGATTTTGTCAGAAAAAATATCTTTGAAATAGATCCTATGAATAATTTCACATAAACACAATAACACACGTAAAAAAGAAAAGTGAGCTGCATTCTGAATGTACAGTACTTATATGATCGAAGGCTATTAGAGAAACGTGTTGAGGAATGATATTTTTTTTTGCCACTGAACGAAACTGAAGATGTATTTATTCATCTTTCAGGTTTATATACCTCATTTCAGGGCGGGGAACTAAATAAAAGCAAGAATAATTGGATTTTAACTTATGCCATTCGTTTTTCAAAGACATTATGCTCCAGTATAAACAGATGTTTAAAATGTGCATGAAGCATACTTATTGTACCTAATCAAACTAATTTCTACTTTATGTTCCCTGACTTTATGACTTTGAATCAAAATGATCTTTTTTTTTTTTTTTAAGTAAATGATATTGGAACAGTGGCCAAAATAGTTTGGAACAATACTTGAACGTGTTTGTTAACACGGAAAATGAATTTCTGTAGTTGATCTTGGAGAGCAACACGTGAGCTGAGGATGCAGTTGTAGGCAGTCGTTTTATAAACACAGTGAATAAATTCTTACTTTTACAGAATGATTTATTTTGTATCATAATGAGGACAAATAAAACTTTTATCTGTGATCATCCACAAACATGCCCATATGGTTTAAATCGCTGCTGCTGAGACATGAATGAATAAATTTCCTATTTTGTAACACAGTCTTGACACTTATTTTACCTTTTTTGTCACAATATATTTCATTCAAGCATACAGAAATATCTGTCAGTGGTTCACATTGGGTTTTAGCTGGCTGCTTGATGTGTCTGTCTAGGTGAAGGAAGAAGCAGGCTGACAACAAAGTCTGACACAAATGAAGGGAGGTAGGACAGGGGAATCCACAACAGCTTGGCATCCCAGCCTGCACTGTAACGTGTGCGTGGGAGTCGAGCCGTCAGTGCATGCTCCATACACTTGGTCACCTTAGAGATATCTGGACTGCACAAGATGCCCAAAGAGAAGTCCTGAGCTTTCACATCTGACGGGGGGGGGCAAACAAAGGAGAAGTCATTTTAGAATATTAATTTGACGCCACAGATGATTTATTAACTGTACTTCCACTCACAGTCCTCGAAGTATGTAGGTCCATAGGAGTCTTTGACATCTTGAGGGAGGCGGCTCCACAGCCTCCGCAGGTCAGCTTCAATAAGATCCCGCTGGGTAACAGCTGTCTTGAAGAAACCAGGCTCAATGATGCTCACTTTGACGCCAAACTGTTGTATGCCCCTCCTAAGCAGCAGAAGGAGATCATTTTGTTTATTTTAATGCAACTAAAAAGTCATCTTATCATTCTTATTAAAAATGTTTAATTCTTCTGTTTGGATTTCCCTTACAAAGTAGTTTTAGGTCATGTTAATGTCTAAAAAGTTTTTAAATTATTCCAATTGTCAGCCTTTTGCAACTGAATGCAGCGATAGGAAGTATCTAAAAACATTTATTCTATTACAAATTTGACAAATTTGACTCAAATAGTTTAATTTAAATAACCGTTCAAGGCCAGAAGAGGTAAAATTATCCAGTATTTAAAAAACCACAAAAACATATTTTTTTTACTTCTCTCATTAACACACAACTTCAATCCCCCAAGATTTGCATTGCAACCCTTAGGAAGGGTCCAAACCTTACATTGGGAACCACTGGCCTAAACTACCTTATAAAGTTATTAAAACTAGCTGGAGCAGCAACAACAACAGTACAACAGTACAATGTATCAGTACCAACAATCTAACAATGTCACACATAAAAATAATCATCAATCTTTCTGCACAACAAGTACTTTTACTTTTGATTCTTTTGTAGTTTTAATAAACAGGAATTTGACTGCTGGACTTACCTGTAACAGTGAGTATTTTTATATTGTTGTATCAGTACCTTTACTTAAGTAAATCATGGAAGGACTTCTCCCACTACTGACTTAACATGTCTAAGACCAAAGAAATGTTAACTGACTTCTCAGCACTTTAAACACTGAGTTTTATTCCATCAGTTATTGGCTTTTTAGTAAAAAAACATCAACTTTAGCCTGATGACAGCAGTAACATTGGCGCTAACCTCTGTACTTGTGAATTTGTTTTTACTGTCTCTACTGTTTTCAATAACTCGTATGTCCTAATTTAAAGAGCATGTGTGATCTGTTGTGTTCCCACTACCGGAGGGAGTCGGAGAAGGCTTCCACTCCAAATTTAGACAGGCAGTATCCTCCACCAGTGAGAGACAGTCTGCCCAGAATACTGGCCACATTTACCACCCTGCCCTGGGCCTTTTTCACCAGTGGGAGAAACTGGAGGGTCACATCAATGACTCCTATCAGATTCACATCCAAAACCTTTGAGAAATCCTCCACCTGCATCCATTCTGGGGGGCCAATGGGTGTGGACCTGCCAGCATTGTTCACCAGACCCCATAGACCTGCAGAGGAAAGAGCCACGATTGTTTTAAACTTCTTAACTCACTTAGTTTTAACAGTTGTACATTGTACCTAAATATACTTCTGCACACTCCACTGATCACACTGCACTAATCTCTAATTTCTGTTATCTTTGCGCACTATTTAACACATTAAGTGGAGCCTGACTCCTGCTGTAAACTCAGTTGCATATGTAGTTGTTTTTGTGTCTTTTTTATTTACATTAGGCCTGCAACTAATAATTATTTTCATTATTGATTAATCTGCCAATTATTTCGAGTGGAATGAATCACATGACAGCGTAAAAGCATCCAGACCTCACATTGGAGAGGCTTGAACCAGAGAATATTTGGCATTGTTATTTGTAAAATGACAAAAATGATTAATTAATCATCAAAGAATAAATGATCAACTCTAATTTTCATATAATCTTTCTGACACATTTTTAATTGTAATCTTATATGGCTTTTTTTCATTCCTTCTTATTCCTTCATTTTGTTGTACTGACACAGCACAACAAACATGTACTACAGAATATCATACAGCACTGTGAAGATTAGCAGTGTTGGGGAGTAGTGAACCTTAGTGATTAAACAAGTAGTTTAACTTCCTCCAGTGTGAAGTAATTGGTCTCAACACTGGAGATTAGTATGTAGCTATGTCCACTACTCAACCCAACACATCCAATCCAATAAAATATGAGTCTGAACAGCTTCTAAAACTTTGACACTATAATCTGGATCTACTTTTTTTTTTATCAACCTGTAGCTCAGATTTATGTTTAAAGAAGCTTTACTGTGTTAAAAAATGCAGCCTATGAGGTAAGTATATTCACCCTCCTCTGTGTGTTAAACACATCAGTAGGAGGATGATGAGTTGATGATGGGATGGTCCAGGTTGCCTTTATCTCTTCCAGTGCCTCACTCTGACTGGCACCCTATCTGTGTGTACCCCCTGCCGTCCGCCCGGCTCACCCTGCTGTCCGACCTCTTTGCTCACAAACTCCATCGCCCTCCTGATGCTCGAGCTGTCTGTAACATTCAGCAGGAGGGTCTTCAGTCTGGGGGAGGCCGCTGCTGCCAAATCTGCTGCACCTCTCTCTGTCAGACATGCAGCTATGATGTGGAAACCTTTTCCATCCAGCTGTCTGGCCAGCAGATTCCCAAAGCCGCTGTCACAGCCTGTGATGAACACATGCTTCCGGTTGAAGCCATGGACTTTGTAGGAATCCCTGATGTGCCAGCGGATGGAAGCGAGAGCGGCCAGAAGTAAAGCACAGGTTAAGGCCAGGTGGGACAGGATGGCCTAAAACAAACACAATCCACAGGTTAGACTGTCTGTAAATCCTGAAAGGAAACATTTTTAATGGCTCTTATATTCTGAATATTCCACACTTTCTCTTTAAAGGGTTAAATAAAAACGATAAAAACAGATGAGAATATTTATGCAAACAAAGAGAAATCAACTCACCTCTAATAAATATGACGTCAGACTGTCAGTTGACACCTGAGTGGAAAGATTTGAGATTATTTCTAAGATTACACTCACCCAAGTATGGAAGATTAACACTGAATTACCCTTTACTTTCAGGTTTGTGCTGCACGGTCCATCCTCATGAAACTTTATCCTTATTTGGAATTAGCAGAAGTAACTTAGGCTAAAAAGAAGCCCCTGAAGACCCCATACACATTATGTGTCTGCTGGTTAACTTGTGGATATGCACCATTAACACAGACCATAAACTGAAATGTAAAGAGCATTAAAGAGCACCGTAATGTCCTATTTTAACTTAAACACCCCATCACATGATCAAAATGCATCTAAAGGTGCAGTGTGTAACATTTAGGAGCATCTATTGGCAGAAATGGGATATAATGTTCATAGGTTGGTTGTCATTAATGTATAATCACCCGAAAATAAGAATAATTGAGTTTTTGTTACTCTAGAAGAAGCCCTTTTTGAGAGTTTCTACAACTCTACTGTTAGAAGCCACTAAATCCCACACACTAGTCCTTTAAACCTGAAGGCCTGTTGTCTCCAGGGCCCCCTAGTGGGTTAATCTGACCATGGCAATAACACACCTACACTTTAAACATGAATACATTATTTTAACTAAAAGCAGGGTTTGTATTTTTTTTTTTTTTTTTACATATATTCCTATAACAGAGCCCCTTTAACACAAATCATAACCCAATTATGTAACAAAAAGAGGAAGTGAGTGTAAATAAAACAATCTTGGTTGTTATATGAGAGAAATGTGACATTCATGCACTTTCATATCTTTAACTAATTACATGTATTCAAACACTGCACTTCAGTTTGAGGTACCTTATTACATCTTATAGTTCTTTAGACTTCTACTACTACACCAACATTACTGAGGGATGACAGCTGTGGTAGAAAGTCACTTTTCACATTATAATTTTACAGACAAAACATGATCAGCTCTGAAAATATTTGTTATCTAATAGTTTATTAGATGACACAACAGTAGTTAAAATAGCTCCACCTCAACCAACAGTAAAATGTACACATGAATCAGTAACATTAATCCCAGAATATAATGTATGATAATACTGTACGTAATAATGATCATATGGCCAATTCCCCTGCATAATGAATACATTTCATACATTTCCTAACAATATTTCTGTACTTTAACTGTGAATGCAGAAGTTATAGTGACTTTCCCTTAAGTGAAATATCTGAATACTTCCACCACTGTACTATATTAACGCACAAGAGATGAACTGAATGTTTGTGGCGCTCAAATCATTTAAAAACTGGACATTTCCTGGTTATATTTTGCAATCCACAAATAAAACCCAGTTCACCTCCATTGTACTGGGTCTCAGCAGCAGACACCACAAGAGATGGGAAGGAGGACTTTTAATTTGTTGTGTTTTTAGTGATCCAATCTCTTAATGCAAACACAGTGGCATCAGATTGAGCTGGTTTGTGCAAAAAAAAACTAAATAGTTAAATTAGTTCCTAAATTTTATATCAAATAAACAAAAACAATAAAGCTACTGTTCTCCTAATGAGCAAAGCCAATTAACACGTATCAAAATATGCAAAATGTGTAATAACGATACTACTACTACTACTATAAATATTAATAATGCAAACATACCATGTCTACAGTTTCCCTCTCAGTCAACAGTGGAAGCTTCAGGTGCAGTCGTGTTAGTGTCTGATGCCTCAGTGTGTCTGCAGTGTCAAGGTCCATCGTGCTGTCGATAAAACAGCGGAGGCTAAATGTTTCACTAACACGATATTGTGTAACAGACAACACCAGATGACGTGACCCCTGGTTTTGATAGCTACATTCCCCCGACCTTTTACCTTAAAGCCACTCTGAAAAACACAACAGCCCCAAAAGGTTATTCAGAGGAAAGGCCGTCTGGTTCTAAAATATTCTGGTTTAAACAGAAACAGAGGAGCCAAAGTCCACGGAGAACAAAAGATTTACAAGTTTGACATCAATATCATGTGACTTAAGAAGCAAAGGCCGCTACCTTAGATCTTATAATCAATATGGCATTCGAAAACACTAAAAATGAAGAGGCCAACATGGTTCACAATACATAAATGTTTATGTTGCGGTCAGTATTTAACATTTTATTGCATTTATAATAAAATACACAAAAATTGATCTTCAAATTATACCCATTATTCTTTCCTCCAGTAACTTATTTGAACTTCAGTGTAGGTATTTTGGGGCTGCTTTTACGGAGAACTCTGTCCATGATGCAGGTGGGCATGTACGACAGAGGCAACCATAAGAACTTCGCGTCCCATCCTGGAGAGTAGCGAGTGCGAGGGTGAACGGCGGAGATGGCGTGCTCCATACAGCCGACCACTTTCATCAGGTTCCCGTCCGTCAGCAGCTTGAACCTCGCGTCCAACATGTCCAGAGCTGAAAGGGAAGAGGAACACAGATGTGGTTTATGAAACAGGATAATTAGGATTTTACTTCCTAATTAGCTCCTAATAACGTCTTGGAAAGAGTTTTGTGGTTTGGCAACAATTATAGATAAAATACAGACATGGTTTTAGTTGGTAAAATCAAATAATGAATCACAATTAAACACTAAGCTGGTCAGGAAGCTCTACAGCTAGACACACAATTCAACATGCATGAAAAAGATTATATAAATAAAATAAACAGTCACAGACAACAGGAAAATAAATCGATATCCTGTCTGCTTCATCTGATTACTTTTACAGCTCTAACGAGCCTCTTTAATTCCCTGTTTTACATCTCTTTTAAAAACCACTTTTACATGTAACTGTTCTATCATTTTACTCTCTTAGCTTTGATAAAGTCTATATATTCTATTGGGAATTGCTGAGATTATTTTCTATTTGACTGTTTTTTGGTTAATTTCTTTTTCCTGTTTTATCACTTCACACACTTTTCAACCTTGTCTCTCAAAGTGTTATATAAATAAAGTCTATTAGGAAGAGACACAGTTGGTTTTGGGTATTAATTTGAATCTGAATGCAGCAATTTGTCTCCTCTGCATTCTACCTGGGAACTTACAACAATAATTCAAGCTATAATAAATAAATAATAAATAAAATAATAAATCTGTGAAGCATTTTTTCCTCTAATAGCAAACAAATCGATGAATAGATAAACAAATAAACCTCCTGGTTGAAATGCAACCTCCAAATACTGAACAGTGGAGAGATTCATAGCAAAGCTTTAAGTGAAAACAGATGTGTGACTTATGAATAAAATATAAAGCGATAATGTGTATTATCATTTATTAATAAAAAGGTGCAGTCACTCACATGCCCCCAAGAAACCGTGTCCATACTCGTCCTTCACATCCTGAGGCAGTCTGTCCCAGAGCTTTTTCAGGGAACTTTTCATAATCCCTGTATCAGTCACATTGGTCTTGAAGAAGCCTGGCTCAATGCACGCCACCTTTATTCCAAATGGACCCATGTTTAATCTGGAACACAAAGAGGGAGGAGGAGGAGGAGGAGGAGGAGGAGGAGGGGGTTCGCTGTAAGTCAAGACCACACTCGTGAGAACAACAATATCTGTACAGCATGAACAAGTTACATCTCCACTCACCGCAGGCTGTCGTTGAAGGACTCCACGCCGAACTTGGACACGCAGTAAGGTCCCCCAAACGGGCTGATTCGCCCAAACACGCTGGCGACGTTCACCACTCTGCCTCTGGACTTCTTGATGAGAGGGAGGACGCTCAATGTCACGTCGATGACGCCGCACAAGTTGACAGACAGCATGGCCTTGTAATCGTCTATAGTGAGCCAGTCGGTTGGACCGGACGGCACCGAGACTCCGGCGTTGTTCACAACCGCCCAAAGGCCTGGAGAAACACGAGATAATGGACTCAAGGAGATGAGATTATTATAGATAGATAGATCATAATATAAATCATAATACAGTTTCTTTTTCTTTCTCGCAGGTCACTCTTTAGCTTAAAGCATAAAAACTAGAAACGAGGGAAACAGATAACCTGGCTCTGACTGGAGGTAACAAAATCTGCCTTCCAGCACCTCTAAAGAGCTCCAATTAACATTATAGTCAAGTCAAATTTTATACATACAGCCTCCTCATGGGGCTTTAAAATCTGCAGTGAGGAAAAACTCCCACAAAAAAACCTTTGAAAAAGGGGGGAAAATTTAAGAAACCCTCAGGAAAAGCCACAGACAGACGGACTATAGATGTTGAATGTACAGAACAAACCAACAAAGTTTCATTATATACGTAATTTGAGGAGACAATTTCTGATACATGAAGATGATGAAATATATGTGAAGAATGTGGATCCAGTAGGACACTGAAACAACTTTGTGTGAAAAAAACAAAACAACTATTTCACCTGATTTCTGAATTCCTGAGGTCTTCGCTGGTTGAAAAATCACAACAAGACACACCAGGAAGTCACTGTGCCCAGTAGATAAAGTGTTTTGTGCACATATTGTCATTTTTAAGATATACCACGTTAATCAGTGAGTTTAAGAGGTGCTGGTAGATGGATTTTGTTGCATTTGGACAGAGTCAGGCTAGCAGTTTCCCCCGGTTTCCAGTCTTTGTGTTAAGCTAAGCTAAACTGGGTATAGTACATTATGGTATG
The DNA here is from genome assembly GCF_004916995.1 of Morone saxatilis. Lineage (NCBI taxonomy): Eukaryota > Metazoa > Chordata > Actinopteri > Moronidae > Morone > Morone saxatilis. The sequence goes on along the minus strand of NW_023340095.1, from coordinate 13,300,182 downwards.
GAATATTGCACAGTAGGTAAGGTTTGTAAACAGTGTATAATAGTAATAGTGACTGAAGAGAGTCCGGGGGTTGGGGTGGTTGGACTATGAAATCAGTGCATGTGAGAGTTCAGGGTGGTTATTGCTTTTGGGAAGAAGCTGTTTTTGAATCTATTAGTTTTAGTCCTAATGCACCTGTAGCGCCTCCCTGAGGGCAACAGGTCAAACAGGTTAACAGGAGTAGAGAGTGGAATCAATCTTCTAAAGCTAAGTTTGTTGAAAGCAAATAAATGTATTTTAAATTGCTAAACTATTCCTTTAAAGTCAGAGTGTTTTATATAAAATACATTATGTTTCACACATAAGAGACATTGTTAACAGTGTAATGTGATCTCCTATAGATGAAGCCAAGCCTCTCACCCTTCTCTCCAACCAGAGTCTTGATGAGTGCTGCTGCTTTGCCGACACTTTCAGAGTCGGTGACGTCCAGGTGAACCGTCGCCAGTCTGTCAGAGCAGTTCTTCTTCAACTCGTCTTCACCTTTCTCTGTGTAACAAGCTGCGATCACACAGAAGCCCAGCTGGTCCATGTGCCTCGCCAGGAGATTACCAAACCCAGAGTCACAGCCGGTGATGTAGACGTATTTATCTCCCTTGTTGGACACTCGTTTGCTCTCCTTGTACCAGCGGTAGAGAAACCAGAGAGCCACTGGACCGAGGACGTACAGGAACATTTTCCTAAAGGCAAAGAAGATCATACATCATACTGATACTCATACTAATATATTTACATTGTATAGATGTATAATATTAATAATATATATAAAATTATGACAGAGTTGCTTCAGCAGATTTTTTTTTTTTAAATTACACAAAACTTTGATTCAAATATTAAAAGAGAAAAATTGTGCAAATGTGCCACAGACAGAACATTTAATCAGCATAAGAAGAGCCACTTAATTGATTATTATTATTATTACTACATTATTACATTACTGTGCAACATTTTACCATTTATTAGACAAACAATCCCTTTAGTGGTTTTTCTGGAGCTCTCGAATGTAACACACAATCTTCTTCAGCAGGCAGAGTTTGCCTTTGTTGAACCTCACTGATATTCTGGAGACTAGTAGAGATTTTAATCAGCTGATGAAGATCATGTGTCACAATCAAAAGCTCCAGAGCAGCTAATGAGTCCGAGGTCAAGAATTCAACTTTCAATCTCATGTTTTTTTTTTTTTTTGTTTTTTCCTAATCTGCCGTATTAAAGCACGGTGAAATTCCCCTCAAGTGTGGATCAATAAAGTCTTATCTTAACAGATAACTTTTTTTATAACCTCAGCAGACCCCTTTACAGTCCTGGAAATATTGTTTTTGATCTAATGACATTTTACAACTACAGCAATAGTTTTTAGTGCCGGCCCTCT
>NW_023340095.1:13244436-13298677 GCF_004916995.1 Morone saxatilis | reverse complement strand
TAGATAGATAGATAGATACACATATATTTCAATCTATACACACACACACACACACACATATAAATACTCATACTCAGTATATTACAGAAAGTGGTAACCGGAAAATAAAATACTATTTATAATAATTTATGTCTGATATGGTCTCTCCCATATTCAACTCTTGGCAAGACAACAGATGAGTGTATTTCCCAAATATCAAACTCCTTTAATGGAGCATACATTATTTAAGTGCACCCATTAAATATTAAATATTTTGGCAGCCAAAAGTAATCAAAAACTTTAATATTCTACTCCTGAATACACGAAAGGCATGCCAAGTATAAATATACTCTTATTATATATACTACATTATACTTTTCTGGATGTTCTCCACTCATTGTTGGTGCAGGTTTCAGCCCTGAGCTCTGTGAGTCAGTTTGTTATCACAGTGTGTGTCTGCCCCTCCTTCCTGACATATTATCAATCACCTGTGTTGTGAATAATAACCAGCTGTAAAGAAGGAGCAAACTCCTCTTTACCACTTGTCCTAGCGGGCATTAACCCACCAAACATCTGCTTTATTGCTATCATTGTGTCTCCATTTCCACTTTTAGTAAACCACATATTTTAAATATTCATATTTTATGTATCAATACTTGTGAAAAAAGGAAACTCCACAAAATGTTGAAACAATTATATGACAGAGACAAAGGATGAAATTTGAAATGAAATATTAATCTAAAGTGTTCCCTTTCCCTAGGATCAGCTAGTTTTCTTATTTAACCTTTAATTTAAATCATTAAATGTTTATTAATTAAATCTTCACTGAAGTTCTAATGACTTCTAATGACAAATGGGGGCCAAATGTCACAATCCAAGACAATTTTAATTGGATGTATTGAGACAGCACCTGACCGCAGCTAATGGCCTTAAGGTCATTAAACCCATTTTACAATCACTTATAATAACATATGAATAATATAACACATTATTATACCAAGGGATGCTTTCTCTAACCATGCAATGTTAGTAAAGTTCCCATTTTATAAATCACAGGTTTGTTTTTAAAGATAACTACAGTAATAGTAGTTAAAGCACATTAACTTATAGCCTTTCAGAGGCACTCTAGTAACAGTCACACAGCTGACACCGCTCTTATCAGTCTAATTGGGGTGTAGATAATGGGAAAGGACAGGCATAGGTTACCTGAAAATAAGATAATAAGAATTTACTACGATGAGGCTCAGAGGTCCTGGTGGATTTCTGAAGAAACCAGACATTCAAGTCCAGGTACAGTAATACTCTTCTTCCAACATCAATTTCTACACTATGTTAATAAAAACGTCTCTTTAAATAGACTCACTCTCGTCAAATAATATCATTAAATTAAACAGTTACACAGTCTGAGTAAATATTAACCTATTTTAATGATTATTATATATTTAATTATAAATGTATTTCTCCTTCCAGAATTACCGGGCGAGGACACGCCTGCCTGAGTCACAGCAGCAAACATGAAGAAATCGGTCAAATTTCCAACAACAGCTGTTGATGAAAGAGGTAATTGATCTATTTTCATTGCAAATGAACAAAAAACTGATGCAATAATAGTAGAGTTTTGTAAATCCAAAAATAATAAGTGACTCTAAACAGAATTTCCCCTCTTTTCTTATTCTTTTATCAGACATTGAGAACAGGTAAGTGGCTATATTTACATTAACTACAATATGCTGTGTTTCCGACCACAGTGTGTCTGCAGTTAATATTCCTGGGTCTTACTTTGATTTGTGTTACAGAGATGAGAGAAAAAAAGAAAAAACACAGAGTGTTGGATACTTTCAGCTGGTAAATATTGTGTTTTTACTCATATGGAAAATAACTCAGTAGGATTTTATTTTACATTAATCAATGCTTTTTACCAAAGTAACTTGCTGAGATGTAATCTAAACAGATGTTTTTTTTAGGATGATGAAGATATATTTAACTTTTATTTAATGCAACTATATTTCAGAGAGAAATATACTTTTTACTCCACTCCAAGTCCAAAATATGAAAACAAAAACCACTGGATTACCTACCTTTATATAAAGTCGTTAAAACTAGCTAAACCTCAAACTGTTACAACAGTAAAATAATACATGCCCACTAACTCATCGGTATGAACAATCTAATAATGTATTATGTTTTAATATATCAGTTCAATTTTGCTTACAATACTGTACTTTTTAGTAGTACTACTACTACTACTAATTGTATGGCTTTTTATGGGCTATTTTACATAGTTGTTATAGTAGGCTACTTTAATCTGAGTCATTTTCTGTAGATCAATGCACTTTTCTTTAGTTTGAACAATAAAAATCAAGAAGAAAATATAGACTGGCACCAAACTACATTATTAAAGAAATCTTAAAATTGCTCTTTGCAGTTTCGATTCGCCACATGGAAAGACACAGTGATGATGGTGGTGGGGGGTTTGTGTGCCCTCGTACACGGTGCAGCTTCACCTCTCATGCTCCTTGTGTATGGCATGATGACAGACACATTTGTGGCTTATGAGCGGGAAGTCCAAGAACTGAAAGACCCGAACAAGGAATGCAACAACAACACCATCTACTGGATAAATGGCTCTGTATATGAAACAGCTGAAAACAGCACTGTGCGTTGTGGGTAAGTCAGTAGTTAAATGCTGTTTGTTGTTCCAGCGAAAAGCTGCTGGTACTAATTGTATTCTCTTGTCAGGGTGGATATTGAAGCTCAGATGACCATGTTTGCATATTACTATGTTGGAATTGGATTAGGAGTTCTGATTGTTAGTTATTTTCAGGTGAGTACATGCCTGCCATATCCAACTGTTAACTTAAAACCCTCTTTTTGACAGTGTGGACCATTATATCGACTTAAATAATAAATAATAATGTGTGTTTACCACTCTGATTGTTAGATTGTCTTCTGGGTGTCAGCGGCCGCAAGACAAATTCAGAAAATAAGAAATACTTATTTCAGAAAAGTAATGCAAATGGAGATTGGATGGTTTGACTGCAACTCTGTTGGCGAGCTGAACACGAGGATATCAGAGTGAGTTGGTGCCTGTTTATCTGCAGATCAGGATGTTATCAGTGCCGGGACAATGCTTTACACAGAAATGTGTTTGTTCGTTTTTACAGTGATATCAACAACATCAACAATGCCATGGCCGACCAGGTGTCTTTCTTCATTGAGAGGCTCTCTACGTTTGTGTTTGGCTTCATGGTGGGATTCATTGGCGGATGGAAGCTGACTTTAGTGGTCATAGCAGTGAGCCCTCTGATTGGACTAGCTGCTGGACTTATGGCCATGGTAAGGGGCAGTTGTGCATTGCTACTGTATGTGCTATCGTATGTCAAAGTTTTAATTCATGTTTTTGTATCATTTTCTTTCTTTTTTCTGAAGGCTGTGGGCAGGCTGACAGGACAGGAGCTGAAGGCCTACGCGAAGGCAGGGGCAGTGGCTGACGAGGTCCTGTCATCCATCAGAACGGTAGCAGCATTTGGTGGGGAGGAGAAAGAAACTGAAAGGTAATTTGCCAGATCTTCATCACTTTGCAAAATGACGATGAGCCTTTACTGTATGATTTGAAATGAAATTAAAAAGATAAATGTGTACAGATATGACAGAAACCTCGTGGAAGCTCAGAACTTTGGTGTGAAAAAGGGCACGGTCATTGGAGTTTTTCAGGGATACCTGTGGAGCATCATTTTCTTTTGTTTCGCTTTGGCCTTTTGGTATGGATCAAAACTGGTCATCGACACCAAGGAACTGTCTCCTGGTAGTCTTATTCAAGTACGTAACATTAAATGGATTTAACTTCTGATACTCTATTCAATATAAGTATTTGAAAGACAGTGGCCTTTGTTTCACCATGTGTTTCTTTTTCAGGTATTCTTTGGAGTACTCATGGCAGCCATGAACCTGGGCCAGGCCTCGCCCTGCCTGGAGGCCTTCGCTTCTGGTCGTGCTGCAGCCAAGATAATTTTTGACACAATCGACCGGGTAACCTCAGGCTACTTTATCGTAGATACAATCCAGACTGGAAACAGTACATTTTAAGGGAAAGAAACTTAGAATAAAGTTCTGTGCTGTTACGTTCACAGGAACCAGAAATCGATTGTTTCTCAGAAAAAGGTCGCAAATTAGACAAAGTAAAAGGTGACATTGAGTTCCATAATGTCACTTTCTTCTACCCATCCCGGCCTGAAGTCAAGGTATATTACTTCAACTATAGCATTTCTGTGTGTGTCCATTCTCAGTATTCAACTCTACTACAACTGTTTTCAGATTTTAAATGATCTGAGCATGCAGATCAAAGCAGGAGAAACCACTGCGTTTGTGGGTTCGAGCGGATCTGGGAAGAGCACTACAATCCAGCTCATCCAAAGGTTTTATGACCCAAAGGGAGGAATGGTAACAATCCGAGCGACTGCACACACACAAAAAGATATGAGTGGAAAGTCTGAAGGCTTCATTGTAATGTCACACATCTATAATTCTCATTCTCAGGTGACTTTGGATGGCCATGACATTCGTACTTTAAACATCCAGTGGCTCCGATCTCTCATTGGCATTGTAGAGCAGGAGCCAGTGCTGTTTGCTACAACCATTGCAGAAAACATCCGGTTTGGTCGACCTGGAGTAACCATGGAAGACATCATCCAAGCAGCAAAAGAGGCTAATGCCTATAATTTCATTATGGATCTGCCACAGGTACTTTTACGCATTTAAAGATAATACAGAAGACATACAACAGTTTGTTTGTGTTAGTAATTTAAGCCTAAAATGTACATGTTGCCACTTATCAACCAGAAATTTGATACCATGGTGGGAGAAGGTGGAGGACAGATGAGTGGAGGACAGAAGCAGAGGATTGCAATTGCTCGGGCTCTGATCCGAAACCCCAGGATCCTGCTCCTGGACATGGCCACATCTGCCTTAGACAATGAGAGTGAGGCTGTTGTCCAGGAGGCACTGGATAAGGTGAGCCACTCTCTGACTATACACTGCACTTTAAACATTAACATTGAGCAACACATCATGTTTTGTGGAACGATACCCTTACAACTAGTATGTGTGCAGGTGCGCATGGGCAGAACAACAATTTCTATAGCCCACCGTCTTTCCACAATTAGAAATGCAGATGTGATCATTGGTTTTGAGCACGGACAGGCTGTGGAGAAGGGAACACACAGCGAGCTAATAGAAAGACAAGGGGTCTACTTCACCCTGGTCACCCTGCAGAACGAAGGCCCATCCAACACAACTAATGGTAGGAGTTATGTATACCTGCAACTCAAAGCCATTATATATACTATATGTATATTTTGGATTGTTTGGTCTCTAAAATAGTTTCAAGGTAACAGTCGTTAAGTAAACTGATGGCTGCTGACTAAGTGAAACAACAATAACAGTACAGGACAACTGATAAACTGTAAAAGCCATATAACCCTAATTAACCCAAATAGTGAACACAATAACTGCAGGAAGTTTGTGTCAAACAAGCAATTTAGATGAATTTTGAGCCGATTGTTTCCTTTAAATATTACATTAAAGATACATTTTTGATGAACGTTTTATACAATTCTTTGTCTGTATTATGTTTTTTTCTAAATAATCATACATATTTGATAGGCTTCTTTTTCATTTTTAAATTCAGTGTTTTCTTCTCATTGTTCTTTTAGCTCTTTGGTTATTTTAACTGCGTACTTTTGTAATGCAGGACGAGGCTGTTTATCACGGTGAAGGCTTAAACCCCTTAAAATCAAGAAGGCCTTTTCCTGCGATCATAACACCGTCAGCCTGTACCCAGAAATTCCTCCCAGTGATCATCGAGAGATGATACCTTTTCCACAGCAGCCATGTTGACATGAAAAAGTAGGGTAAACACAGGTGTTACGAATGATAATAATTGAGGTTATTTTCCATTCAGGTCAACCAGAGTCAGGGGGCTGCTATAGTGCATGTTGGCTCACTGGAAAGGCTCTGCTACACTACACTACTTTACCCTACTATTTAATGTCAAAATGGCTGCTGTGACAAAGGTCTATCGGTTGAAACTGCACCCTTCGGAGCACTCAGGAATCAGTGGGCAATGCTATAGAGTGTTTGAAGGTCCTGTATCTGTTAAAGAGCAACAGAAGCTTCAATACTTGTATCAAAGCTGTATTGATTTGTTTTGTTTTGTTTTTTCTGCCAGATGCAATCAGTGAAGCTCTTGAAGACTTTGTTGTAAAAGCGAGGAGTTTTAGCCGTGGAAGCTCCGGATCCAGGAGAAGGTACCGCTCAATAAGATCATATCAGAAAAGAAACATTTAATAAGAGATGTCATCATACCACAATAAAATAATATGATGTTCTCAATATTGCTCCTGTAGTTCTGTTCGCCTACGCTCTCAGAGCAAATTGTCGAGTAATTTTGTCCCAGACACACTACCAGACGGCCTCATCATCAGCACAGAAAATGTACTGAGGTTCTCTTTTATGTTTTCTTATACTTTATTACAAACTGTAATAAACTGTGTAAATAAATAACTCCAATGCATTTTTTCTCTGACAGAAATGCGAGGATTATCCAGATGAGCATGTAACGCCTGCCCCAGTAGCTCGTATCCTCAAGTACAACCAGTCAGAATGGCCCTACATGCTGGTGGGCTCACTGGGAGCAGCTCTCAATGGCTCTGTCAACCCCATCTATGCTGTCCTGTTCAGCCAAATTCTTGGGGTGAGGGCTGCGTATTCCACACGCTCCCCTTTCTTGTGATAGATTTATGTTCTGGTGTGGTTTGTTGAAGTACAAATGACTTATGTGATCTTTGTATTTGCAGACTTTTGCCATTCCCGACTTGAACAAACAGAGGGAGCAGATCAATGGGATATGTGTTCTGTTTTGCTTTGTGGCTGTGATTAGTTTCTTTTCACAGTTTATACAGGTTTGAACCAGAATTTGCGACACACTCAAGACATTTAGAGTATACATCTCTTTGTCAGCTTATAGAGAAAGGCAGAACAATAATCTAGGGTTCTGATTGAATGTTTCAGGGATTTGCTTTTGCTAAATCTGGAGAGCTTCTCACCCGCCGTCTAAGGAAAGTGGGCTTTCAGGCAATGCTGAGACAGGAGATTGGCTGGTTTGATGACCCCAGAAACAGCCCTGGAGCTCTGACCACCAGACTGGCCACTGATGCATCCATGGTGAAGGGGGTGAGTAACATCTATTCATAGTATATCCATATATAAAACAATAAGCTTTGATATTGTAATTACATTGTGGTTTTGCATGTGGCTGGTATTGCAGGCTACAGGATCTCAGATTGGGATGATCGTTAGCTCGCTGACCAACATCGGAGCATCTTTCATCATTGCTTTCTACTTCAGTTGGAAGTTAACTTTGGTAATCATGTGCTTCCTGCCACTCATCGGGCTGTCTGGGGTGTTCCAAGCCAAAATGCTGACAGGCTTTGAAAATGAAGATAAAAAAGCGATGGAGGTAGCAGGTCAGGTAAGCTGAACAGAACGCAGGCTCTGTAGATTTCTCTGTAAAACTCAAAGGCTACAGGACAAGATTTCTTAACTTTCTCCCACAGGTGTCCAGTGAGGCTCTTGCCAACATCAGGACTATAGCAGGCTTGGCCAAAGAGAGCTCATTTGTGGAATCATATGAGCAGAAACTCGAGCTTCCATATAAATCTGGCAAGAAGAGAGCCAAGATCTATGGGCTCTGTTTTGGTTTTGCCCAGTGTGTCATCTTCATGGCATATGCTGCTTCGTTTAGATATGGAGGCCATCTGGTTAGCTCCGAGGGGTTATCATACATGTTGGTTTTCAGGTTGGTGTCTCTCAGTGGAAGTATCTTTATTGAAATATATTTTATGTGTTTGTGCAACCATCAACCCAGTGCTCATGTGGTGTTTCTCCAGAGTTATTTCAGCCGTAGTTATCAGTGGGACAGCACTGGGCAGAGCTTCCTCTTTCACTCCAGATTACGCCAAAGCCAAAACTGCTGCTGCTCAGTTTTTTAAACTATTGGACCGAGTTCCTAAAATCAGCATGAGCCACACAGATGGAGAGAAATGGGTTGGTGAATTCATTAATAACATGGAAACATACATAATAAAATGTAATAATGTCATGATGTTACTTTCAAATGATTAACCCTAGTTATCCACCTTTAGGACAACTTCAGAGGTGAAATACAGTTCCTCAACTGCAAGTTTACCTATCCAACTCGGCCAGATATCCAGGTGCTGAACGGCCTGGTTGTGTCTGTGAAACCTGGTCAAACTTTGGCATTTGTCGGGAGCAGCGGCTGTGGGAAAAGCACCAGTGTTCAGCTGCTGGAGAGATTCTATGACCCCGATGAAGGGCAAGTGGTATGTAGACTGATTTAAACATTCATTTTACTAATCACAAATTGAGTTTAATCTATTCCAAAGCCATCACCTTTGTCTTAATTATATCATCTTTTATTTTCAGTTGATTGATGGCCGCCCATCTCATTCAGTAAATGTGCCCTTCATAAGATCTCAGATTGGCATAGTGTCCCAGGAGCCAGTGTTGTTTGACTGCAGCATAGCGGAGAATATTCGGTATGGAAATAACACATGCAGTGTCAGCATGGAGGAGATTATTGAGTCCTCGAAGAAAGCCTTCCTTCATGATTTTGTCATGACGCTACCAGATGTGAGTGGAAACACTTAAAGATACAGCTTTACATGCACTGCCGTTGCAAATCCTGGTTTTTAGTCCGCCACTGTAAGCCATTCTTGTGCTGTTAACAAGAACACAAATGAAATCAAACACCCAGACCTATCCACAGGAAAGAATTTAATTTATTGTGACAAGAGTCCATCATAGCAGACGTCTCACCTTAACTTACGTGGGAACTCAATTTGCTCCAGAACAGAGGTGTTTGCTCTACTTGCCTTTTGGCAAACTCAAACAGATGAGTATGTTTGCTGAACTTGCCTTTCGAGAATCTTAAACAAACATTTCTACAAGTCTCTGCCCCTAGGTTTGTGGGCAGAGAGGTACAGATTTTTGGTGTCTCTCTACATGCTGCATAAATGCTCATCAACTTAATTCTACAAACCATCTCAACACGAGGTCTATTGTTTTCATCTTGTGTCATAATCTTCCTGAGCTGGATGTAGTTTTGTCCAGTTGGACAGTTGAGTCAATCTTAAGTCCTTGAAATGGTTTGAAAAATGGAAATGTGAACGTTTACAATTTCTGACAACTAGTCAAACTCCATCAGTCGAGGAACATCGTGTGATATGATAGAAAGCTCCAGAACAGCTACTAAATAGACCTTGTGTTCTAAACTGTCAGCTTAATGTCTGAAACTTGCAATAGTGCGACTTTATCAGATGTTTAAATCACACTGGAAAGCCTTGAAGTCAATATTTTAATAATAAAAAGTGTTTTGTTGTGGAGGTACAGCGTTACAGCATTGTTGACCTTGTGACCTTTTGCTTTCTCCACTTCTCTCAATGCATTTGCACATTTCAAGAAATATGAGACTCAGGTTGGTGCCCAGGGCTCCCAGCTGTCAAGAGGACAAAAACAACGCATCGCCATTGCCCGGGCCATCGTCAGAAACCCCAAGATCCTGCTGCTGGATGAGGCTACCTCTGCCCTGGACACAGAGAGTGAAAAGGTAATACATTATTACAACACCATCAAACAGCACAGACATAAATGGATGGTAAATGGTAAATGTACTTGTCTTTCGACCACTCAAAGCGCCTTTACACTACATGGCACATTCGCCCTTTCACACACATTCACTCAGTGATGGCAAAGCCCATCAAACAGAAACTAACTCATTCATACACATTCACCAATGCACCGCACTCGGGAGCAATTCGGGGTAAGTATCCTTGCCTCAAGGATACTTCGACATTGGCACCAGGAGCCGGGGATCAAACCAACAACCTTCCGATTAGGGGACAAACCCGCCTGCTCTGCCTCTGCACCACAGCCACCCCTGTAAAGCCACTTGATACACATGATACACATCTCCACCTACTTACGCCAGAAGAACTTACTCAAAGAATGGGTTCCTAAGACAAAGCTCTGTTTTCAGACGGTCCAGTCGGCTCTGGATGAGGCCAGAAAAGGACGAACCTGCGTTGTCATCGCTCACCGGCTGTCCACCATCCAGACTGCTGACATCATAGCAGTGATGTCTCAGGGAGCTGTCATAGAACAAGGCACACACGATGACCTCATGGCCAAGAAAGGCGCCTATTATAAACTAGTTAAAACAGGCGCTCCTATCAGCTAGGCGCCTGCACACGCATTTGATGACAATGATTTTTTGTTATTGTATATTTTAAATAATGTGTTGTCATCTTGGTGGTATCACACTGAGAAAGTAACATTTATGCCCTTGATTGTACGTAAACCAAACTGAGACTTTTTTCATTCATCTTCAGGTTTAAAAGTATTTTTTAATTGTTGTGTGGCTTATTAATGATTCAACTATTTACCTTATATTTATTTGTTTATGAGTAGTTTATTTTATCAATGAGTGGATAAAGGTTTTAATTTGGGTTTATTGGTGTATTATAGGACTGAATGCGGTGGGACACCAGTGTGTTTAGTTCCAAAACCTGTTTAAGATTAAAATAGTTTTATTATCTGTGTAACTAATATACTTCTGTAATAAAGCCATTAACTGTTTAACAATTTAGGGGCATGTAGAGGAAAACACATTTTCTAGCATGGAGAGCAGCCTAAAATGTCCTATATCGCTCTTTTTATCCACTGGAAGTGCACCCTAGAGGTCATTTTCTTGCACCTTGGGCCACTGGAGAGGACATTTTATCATGTTTTATCTACCATAGGGGCATCCAAGAGGGCAAATTTGCAGTCCACCAGTCCTTTGCAGTCTTGTATTATTTTTGCATTTGTCTGCCATTCCCAATAGTGTTCACTTTCATTAGTAGTAACAACTAATTTAACTTTGTTTTTCTCTAACTGGAAAAGAAATGTTCATCATTGCTGAATAAATTAAAGGATGCTGAATTTAAGGGTTGTTTGCTTTTCATACCTTGATACGACTTATCTCATGCATCCTAAACATTCCTTCTAAACATTTCCTTTCTTCCTCATTTCTTCCTGAATTCTGCTTTCTAACTATTTAACTTAACGTTGGAGTGAATAAAGGGCAGGCTGCTGAGCGGCCATGCCGTTTTGCCTTCAGCTTGAAGTCCTAATAAAGTACCCAGACACACAGATGCTTCTTCAAGCTTGGCTTAGCAAGAAGCCTACGCACTTAGGACAGTTACATCATTTAGTGCCAGGCCTCAGGTGCCACTGGATGCTAAGCAACCACAGACACGAGGTGGAAATGGGTTCTGCTGGGGGAGTTTAACTAATCCGCCTAATCAAGTTACATCACAGACTCAGTTCTACCTCATTACATTTTGGCTGATTAATATCTAAATGTGCCTGAAGAAACTAAGTGACCCATAAGAGATTATGTAGTTGATATAGAGTAAGTTATACGCACAGTGGATACACTCAGTTCATACAAGGCTGCTGCAGGAGAGAAACCCTGATTGATTTAGTGGGTCATGGAAAAAGAAGGGAGTTTATAGCAAAGTCAGACCTGTTTGTGAGCTGTTGTCATGGTGATTTACCCTGTTTACGTACATATTAAAACAATCTAAATGCGGTTCTAAAAGTTTAACTTGTTTTTTCAACTGAGCAGCAACACATATTTTAATAAGATCAGTTATATAAATATCCTCATTTGGTGTTTTCTCACTGTTGTGCTAGGCAGGTGGTAGATGTAAGGTATTGATTGTTAAGACTGAATGATAAAGATTAAAGATATTTTAAAGGTGGTGTATGACTCTGTTGTCCTTGAGAGAGACAGTGAACCGTACATTGCCCTCGGTGTGTATTTTATAGGTAAAATCTAGGTCGCTTTAGGCAAAAGTGTTCAAAATGAGCTTCTTTTCATAAGAAAACTATGAGTTCCAAATTGATATTAACAATTTATTTACAGCAATCTTTCATATCACGTCATTAATGCTTCACATTTACACTCATGCAGTGGGTTATACTGTACAATGAAAACAAACAAAACTAAGAAAGGACAAAAACTCAGATAGGCTCCAAGTCATAAAGTTAGACCACATAAAAAACGGATTTACTTCTAACCAATTCGTAGTGTAACTTTGTATATTGCAGTTTCAGTGCTTAGGTGACTGTCTGTGACGGGTGGTGGGACAGGACATAACCCATCTGATATCCTAAATTAAAAGTCTAACATAGGATTGTTACAAAACTTCACACTTCCTCCACAATCTAAGCAAGCTTCCTGTCCTCATCTCCGATCAGCAGATGAACACAGTACGGGATAACAGCCACCACACCGAGAGGAACTGAAGCGCTCTTACAGAATGATAAAACGTAAAACAGAACCTCAGAGTGAGTGGGAATTTTAATTAAGTCATACAGTTGCAGAGATGTGAGAGTTGCTGCCACGCACATGAGTTTGAATCTGGCTTTGTAGCCGTTCTTCCCCTTGCAGCTCTGAATGAACATGCGAGAGTTCACCGCCAGGCCTAGACCAAACAAGGCTCCCAGGTTTCTCACCAGACCGGCAAAAGGTGTGGTGTCGAGATGGATCCAATCTGGGTTAGCGCACCACTTCTTGGCTTTAGCAACTGACCACAGAAGATCAATATCGGTTGATTTGAAGATCAGATAAAAGCAAACGGCAAAAGAGAAAAGAAACACGTTGGTCTGGAGGTACACTTTCAAGCTTGCATTGTAGACTGAGGGGATGTGATCGAACGCCTCGGCAACCAGCATACCTACACATTGTAGGAAAAAACAGACAGATTCATGATACAACATGAACAACTAAGGTATAAAAACATAGAACAAGCTCAGGAAAATCTGTGACAGGAAGGAAGAAACTCACCAGCTAAAAGACCAAGGACAACCTGATGTGGGAAATGTGTCGCAATAAAAACCCTGGAGACGCAGACACTTATCTGAATGACCCAAAAAGCCATCCACAGGCAAGACTTCAGAAGACGAAACCTGCAAAGGGACAGATATATTTAGACATGACCACTGATGAAGAAACCACTGATGTAACTATATGGTACAAACAAACCGGCCCACCTTTGGAAACTCTGCACAGAAGTGAGAGTGGAGGAGGAAGTCTTGGTGAAGTTGAGAGCAGAGGTGATCATCACATACCACACACATGATGAGCCCATGGCGTGACCAGATGGACTTCCTGCATGAAGAAACATCAAAGAAAGTGTTTGACATTGCTAGATATTGTTTCATTTAATGGTATTGGTAATAATAATCTAAAATGTATCAAGCTAACCTGGCCCCGTTTCACATGTGTTGTGAAATTGCTCCAAAAGTGGGAATGAGTCATTGTGGTAGAAGGGAGTTTCCTGCACCCACCAGTAAGGTCGCTGCCCAAACAGAATCCTGAAACACAAGATTAAAGTCTATAAAAACACAAAATGATCTGAAAGATGACACTTTTAATCTAACAGTTGGTTTACCATTTGAAAATGAGATTGAGCCAGTCTCCAAAAACAGCCACCCAGATCATCTTTTTGCCCACGTTATGACTGAGATGGAACCAGAGGGGGAAATAAACAGAGAAAATATTACGAGGGTCTCCCACAGTTGACATAAAGTTGAGGAAGTCGTGGTGTTCCCTGTAGTTGTTCTGGAGGTGCTGTATAACCAGCACACCACTGCTGTGGACAAAATCCATCACAAGTTTCCTTCTGTGCGCCAGAGTCTCAACAGCTCCTTCTTCAGCACCAGTCAAAGTACCATGAAGCCCCCCCGTCCGCACCTAAGATAGCTTTATATCTCAACCTGGCATCATAAATCATTCAAAGGAGCCATGGCAACGACTGCAAGCTCTTCAGATTGAACCCACAAAGAATAAAATAATGTGTTCCCAAGTCATGAGAGCTCAGCATTTTAAGACAAACACCCTGACTGTGTAGCCATCATTTGTTTTTACAGACCATTGCTTTTACAGTTGTTACATATTAGCCATTGTACACACTAAAAGAGAGAGCGACCCAAGTAACCCCTTGGATCCCTTCAGCCTCATTAATATTCTCATTCTCAGCGAACGTAGCAACAAAATGTACTGTCTGAAAAACACAGTCCATCTGGCATCCACAGTTGGGTTTATATCCAGGGACTCTTTCATCACCATGTTTTTTTACATTTTAAAAGTCTTATTTTTAAGAGCACTTGCATATACAAAATTTGCAGTCATTTTTTTAGAAATTTGATGTTAATGTTAGGTAGTTTGGGCCCACTTGAACCTCCTCAGATTCACCACAAGGTGGTATAACATCGCAATAAAGACTGGGAAGCTCTTCATGGCTGCATTTTTAATGTTTATTGAAAAATAACACAATCAAAGAGTAGGCACGTTTTCAGTTACGGGACACACAGCTCTCCTGAGAGGTAAACAGCGGTAATTCTCTTATTTGTGAGCGGAGAAAAAAACAAATAAAACGTAATTTCCGGTGTGCAGTCCCCGCCTCCTGTGTGCAGACCGCGGATTTTTGAAAATAACGACTGGTTCAGGAGCAAGACGTTGCGTTTAATCACCAAAGAGATCATCGACGACCGTTCATTAAAACAAGTGAGTGTTTCATCTAAATGTAAACCAGCTCATCAGTTCATAAACGAGTCGGTTGGTTTATTTATTAATTGTTGTAGTTCTTCTGGGTAAGCTACGGCTCACTACTCGCCAATGTTTACCAGCTAACGTTAGCGTTAACCTGCTAACTAACCTAATGTTGCCTGCCGCTCGAACCGTTTGGGTGTTAACGGTTACTCTGGAATGTTCTGGAATGTTCCACACCGTTCCACACGGCAACGTAATCAATTCGAACGAAGCACGTTAACGTTACTCGTCAGTTCGAACGGAGTATCGTTAACGTACGTAAGTAATGAGGTCACAAAATGAGGCTGTGAGCTGTTGGTACGGTTCTAGTTACACAACACGGTTAGTGGTTTAAAATGACGATAATTAACGCGAACCGGCCTCAGTCATCGTCATACTGCAGTTTTCTGGTACTGACAACCATACTGGTGATGTTAACGCTCGTCACGGAAGTTGAGGATGCTGATGTTTTTAGGAAAGTTTGACAAAACAGTCAAAAGTCAAAGTTCGTTACTAGGCTACTGTCTGAGCTGTCAACTCGGTTGTCAAGGAGATGGATCTGTCGACTCGACATCTCAGTTGCGGTTAAAATGTCACACGTTACACTATTTGGCTTCTTGACCTCGAACATAACCATCAACATAAAGGTCATCTTACTATATTCTTTTCCCCTGGAGCTTTCATTTGTGACACAACATACCGTCATTGTGTGTGTGTGTGTGTGTGTGTGTGTAAAAGTTAGAAAGGTCGATAGGTAGTAGCTAGTTAAATGAACACCTTATTTTTGTTTTAATTAATTCTCGGTCATTCATATATACACTTATACAACCATACAGTCGTGCAGGTGTATATGTATGGCGGTGGGTGGGAGACAATAGGTGCCCTTGTCTGAACATAACAACAATAAAAGTCATTATCATTCTGAAGGAAATGTTACATCATGACTTTAAACAAACAATGAGATGTCCAGCTACAGTCTGTAATCAATGAGCATTGAGCATTGTCCTGTCTGTTGTTTTATTGCAGATTGCCTGACACCTGAACATCATGACATCCATTACTGACCCGAATGTGAGTGACAGGTTCACCAGTGCAATGGAGGAGATCCACAACAAACAGCTCAAAGCCTATGGGGAGATAACTGATGCCACTACAGAGTTATGCCAGTCCCACAGACAGTTTGTGAAGTCCGCACTCGGTATGTTTGAGATACTATTTATTGTTTATTGGCATCCCAAAAGTTGTTACCATACACGTATCCAAAAAAAAAAACCAATTATAGCACTTTATAGCAATAACAATCTCAGTTATTTTAACATCCACATTGCAGATAAAGCTGCCTAAACCTCCAACTGAATTGGTATTCACAGTACACAGGGGAACGCAGACAACCCTATTAATCACTATAAAACACGGTACTTTTATTTTGAAAAAAGAGGTAACGAAGTAACAGACCACTGTGCCAATGAGGACAGGGTGTTATATTTCTTTGAGTTAAGAATATTATTATCTTTAAATGTCATTCTTACATTTCCAATATGAGTAGTGTCTTGGTTTCTAATTTAACATAACAAAATAAAATAGGTGGTCATAGAGTTGTGTTGCTTTGGTTTTGGTTAAGTATTTTATGACACTGAGTATATGTTAGGGCCAACAGTGTCATTCCTATACAGGTATTTTAGTATGAGAGAGTTGATGTTGTTTTTTCCTTTTTGGGGCAGATACATGTTTAAAGAAATGTAAGGACGATGAGATGCTGTTTGAGACCATACAGACATTCAAAAGAGGTGAGTTTATGCAATAAGTCGCAAAGTATCGCATGTAAATTGATTGTAAAATTGAAGTTCTTGTTACTGGTCCTGCACTCCTATTCTTCTGTGTCAAAGTATACCAGAACTGATGCAATGTTTGTCCCTCAGACTTGGAACTGAAAAGTGCAGCACTGAAAGAGAAACGGCATGCCATTACTGACGTGATATCTGAGATTGAGCAGAAGGAGATGCAGAAAGACGACATTATCCAGAAGATAGAGAAACTTAAAGAAGAACAAGTCAAGAGAAAGGAGTGTAAGTTGATATTTGAAGATGAAATGAATGGTGTAGATCACAGAACATAATTTGCATATGGTTGTTTTGGTAATTGACATCCGTACTTGTTTTTCTTTTCAGTAATCGAGTCTCAAAATAAAGCAAACAAAGACAGACTGAGGAATCTGCAGAAAGCCAGACTGGTCTTTCAGGATCATTTGGGGATGGAGATACGAACAATTCTCGGCAAAACGCAATCGGCCAACGGTATGCCAAACACAAACATGTACATTTTCATATTTCATATCTTTCTTGAGTCCTGTCTCTATCACTGTTTTGATTTTATACATTAATATCAAATAATATGGAGTATTTGGGGATTTGTTCAGAGGGTGTTCTACTTGTGGCCTCTCGGTTAAGTGAGAAATATGTTTGTATCCTGATGGGATTGCCCTCTTTCGATGCTTATAATTCCTCCCTAGCATAAGAATCACAGCTTTAGAAATAACTAGCTGTGTAGTCACATGGTGTATGCTCACTAAGGACCCCAAAACCCACAAACAAAGTGGTTTAATGAGAAATAGTTGTTTTCCTGACGGGGGTAGAGGGTGTTGCATCAGGTCAGTAGTGGTAGCAAGAGCAGGAGAGTTGACTATACCAGATTGGGGAAAGAAAGGGGAGAAAACGGTACATCAAAAACACAGCTGCGTCTTTTGTGAAACACACAACAGTTATCATAGCTTGTCTCAAGTAAAGCCCTGACTGTCCTCTGAAGTTGAAGTAAATATTACTTCCGAAATGACAGAATATGTTTGTTCAAACAGGTGAAAAGTTGCAGTTTGTTTTCCGGAATATCAACCCTTCGGATCAGGACAGCGCCTACGTCGTCACAATGGGGATTAAAGAAGATGGATCATACCAGAGTAAGTTATAGGAAGACTAATAATATACTGTGTATACATTTAAAAGACAAGGCTGACAATATTCCACATTTTTCTTCCTGTAACAAATGCCATAAAAAGACCGAAATGAATGAACTGATCCTGCATTGTCATATAGGTCATATATAGGCTGTTCTTCTCTGCTGTGGACTCAATTGTTCAACAACTACTACTAAAACGTATACATGTGCTTCACCTTTGCAGTGGCTGACATGTTCCACTATCACTGTAGTGGATTTTGAGTCGATCCTATACACAGTCCTGCTGCTACTTTCTAGAGCACCAAATGTGTATTAATCCACAACCGAAAATAGTCCCTACTAAATGCAGTATTTACTTCTGTTTGAACACTAGCTTTAAACTACTGTACCCAGATGTTTTGGCAAAGTATTTAGCCTTATTTGAATATGAAACTATATTTATGACAAACATGTTTTCAGTGGGACAGGGTCGGGAAGTCAAAAAGTGTAGAGCAAGACTAATGCACTGCTGGTTTTGGTCTTTTTATAAGATTTATAGTTATAGTAATAAAACTATAGCCTACAGCCTTATCCTGCAACAGCCACTGTAAATGCCCTCTATAATGTAAGTCTTAAATTTTTCTACAGTTGTGTCGAGTGACCCCGTGCTCGAGTGTTTGCCGGTCTTGGAAAGCCGGCTTCAGGAGACCAATAACTTACCAGCATTCCTGGCAAACATCAGGAAGGAGTTTATCTCTCAGGCACGCCGCTAAGATTTGATGCAACGGCAGATAAAAAGAAGAAGTTCTTGCTGTAATGTGGACTAATGTCAGCAGGGAGCTTTCAGTCTGTATCTTCAGTGCAGGTTTGTAAACATCGGCTGCCTTGTCACGACTTTTAAATATGGATTTAAAATACACGTTTGTGGCCAGAAAGTAAAAGGCCGTACTCAAAAACTGGGACTTTTAACTAAATAAACACTGCTGTTAATTGTATGCCCAAGGCCCTGCTACAGTTGAATGAAACTGTGTATTTGGCCGTGTTTCAAAGCCTGGAGTTTGTCCTTGAGAGAGCAGGTGTTCTGGTGAATGTGGTGGCGGGGCTTCACTGTCTCTCTAAACCCTGAACAATCTACTAGTTTACTGTAGTATTTGCTCTTCAAAAGTAAGGGTAAATAAGAGAAGATGTAAACAGTTTTCATTTATTTTCTCCTGTAATTACTCCGTTTGGGTATACACAGGGTTTCTGCAGGTTTCAACAGGTTAAATTTAGGACTTTTTAAGACCATCATGATGCAAATTCACTCCATAATGGTACAAATGTTTGAAGGATATAAAGGAAATTCTGCATTGGTTCCATCATTACAGATTTTTCTCAAAACACATTTAAAAGTGGGAATGAAGAATATAACTTTATACAAGTAACGTTAATGTATTTAATTAGACCTGTCCAGTATTCATATTTAAGACATTTTAAGGCCTAAAAGTCAGATTATTGGATTTTAGACTTTTTAAGACCCGCAGACACCCTGTACAGTCTACCATTTCCTGGACTAATGTCAATCACATTAATCAAAATACATATTTATTAAATACTCCCTGTATTCTGTACTCTATGTGGCATAAATAATGAAACAAATAATTTATGCTTTATACAGTATATAAATAAAAACAGAATTACAAAATATTACAAAAATTCATTGAACTGTTAACAGAGGGAAACATGTATCATTAAATGCTTTTGTTTTTATTAACCATTTTAAAGCACTGAATATCATTAGTCTGTACAGGATTTGTATTGTATTTTATTTTTTTGGAACTGCAGACATTAATCTCTTTCATTTAGCGTGTTGTTTATATTTTTGGTGTTTATGAGTCAGTCAGGCATCAGATGACTTGACTTTGCTTAACAGAGGCAGCTCTTCAACGTAGGTTGATGGAAAATGGCCGGTCTTCCCATTAAGTTCACCAAACCACCAACCATTCTCTTCCTTTTCGTAGATGTCTAGAAGATCTCCTGTGAAACAAAAATCCAGTAATTTTTAGATAAGGAAAACCTCTCCTGTTTTCAGATAATCTGCAGTTTATTTGTCACTTACCTTCTTTCAAAGTCAACTCATCCTCTTGTTCAGGTGTGAAACTGTACAGGGCCTTGCATTTTCCGATACAGCTCGACTCTGGTTTTATTTGACCTGTTCAGTGGTGATATTTTCCATTGCTTTAATTTCACAATGACTTTCCAAACGTGATGAATAGAAATAAATCTTTTGTATTGATGTATTACCTTGTTCTTTGTCCTCATCGGTGTGAGGCAGGGCTCCGTTAACTGTGCTGTCACACTCTGCAGCTACAGTTTCTTGTGCTGCAGCTGTGGAAGTGACCTGGTTGCTTGGTAAAGCCTCTGCAGACTGCTGGGTCACAAACAGAGCAGGCCCCTTGTAAATGATGGATGCTCTCAGTGACTGTCGGGATCTGAATGGGGTCCTCCTGAGTTTGACTGGACGAGTCAGTTGAACAACACTGTGCTCACAGTCCTTAGACAGAAAAAAATCATAATATCCTATAACTGCGATTCATAACCACACAACAGAAACATATAAATATGTAAAATAAAAGGTAGTTTCATAATCCGCAGATACTTTTTGACATGGTCCTTTTTAAAACAGTCTACTTCTTACACCAGTAGTGCAATGTAACCAGTCCAGTATCCCACTGTGGTTACAATGGCTTTACTTTCAGAGTAAATTAAATAAATGAATAAATAAAAAGAGGTTAGGAGACCAAGTAACCTTTTCATTACACTGTAAGAAAACAGGAAAGAGGGGGGAGAAAAAAGGGTGTGTGGGGGCATAACGAGACAAAATTAGCAAATTAAATCTAACTCCATAAAGTGTGGCCGTTACTGTCGTACATAAAAACCCATTTTGACCATCAATGGGTCTACTTTTAATTTCCTACTCGTTTTGGGCATTCACACCATTATTATTATAAACTCAGTCGTCTACCACTCCTCCAAAACATACCTCAAGTCCCGAAGACAAATACCCGTAGACTTACCTTATCTTTCCATTTCACAATGCTGTCTTTAAATCGGTGAAAGGACTTTGGTTTTCCTTCTAATTCAGACAGCGATGCAGAGAGTTTGTAGTGCGTGGCCTCGAGGAGATCCAGTTTTAGAGTACTCTGCATGCAACAAGATGACATAAGTGAACACTTTAGCAAATCAAATGTATGATCAGTTTGAAGTAAACACACACACACACACTCTGCACTGTTTACCTCGTCCAGCTGCTGTTCGGTTTCCTCAAGGTTCTTTTGGTTTGAAAAAGATGGATTTTCAGAGTACGTTTTCATCAGTTTTTCAACTCCTGCAACGAGGATGTCAAAGGTGACTTATAAACAAAACGAATGACCTTAAGTAGTACTGTCCATCATGAATAACTGAGTCATACTGAAAGATGCATTTTCCGCCTACAGCAGATTAGACAGTGTAACTTTAACGCATTATTTCATGAATAGTGTACTGAACTTGCCTTCATGGTCTTTCTTCGTTTTTGCAATGCTGTCCTCCAGACGCTGGAGTTTGAGTTGGATGGCCTCTTTTCTTCGGTCTTTGCCCATCAGCGATTTGCTGTCTTCCTCCTGATGCGTGCAGAACACAGATAACATCAGTAACTGTGATGGTCTTGGTTAAAATATACCATTAATGCTTCATGTACCAAAGCTACAAGGTCTTTCTTGCTCTGAGTTTGAATGTGCCAAAAGTAACCTATTCAGAGTGAGTATTTCCAGGACATTATACCAACATGCTGTCCTCACTATTGCACTATGCACATTCATATACAGGATATAACCTTTTATAAAAACAGGTAAATCGCATTGAGATTACTATCATATTTCAATGGAGACCTGCGTACAACCAGACACCTACATCATTTAAACTTTACAATAAATGTTTATCTCTCAGAAAAGCAACTTTACACAACAAAATGTTTAAAAAAAAAACTAAATATAAAATAGAGCAAACTTAAAAAAAAAAAAAAACTGCCTTCATGTCAGGCCCTGTCACAAACTGACAAATACATCTTTGTATCTGCAGCTTGCACACTCCCATTGCCCCCTGGAGAGATGACTGGGTATGTCTTTGAATGGCTGAGTGAAAAAAAAAAATTGCAGACTTACAAAATAATCAGCCATCAGAAACTCGGCTTTGCTGTCTACATCTGTGATGCTGTTTTCCTCCACCAGGGTTTGTATGTCTTTATCCATGTCCACCCTTTGGACCGCCTGCTCTATCTGTCTCTGGCCCTGGAAGTGGCAGAAGTGAGTAAGTTATAACCATCCATCAAGGGATTTGGTACATAGTTGTGAGCAGCATGCAGGTCAGGATGTCTTACGTGTTGGAGGGTCTGCCCAAAGCTGGACAAGTGGAGGTTGTGTCTATTCAAAATGTTGCACAGCACTTCAATTCGCTGTTTCTCCAGCTCCTGTATGATCTGAAAAAGCACAAAGTAGCACTGTGAGGCTCTCTGTACAGCATATTCAATTCACATCCAGATTCCTGTCCTTGTCATGCATTGGACTTGAATCTGACTCGAATCAGAAATTTTATGACTTTTCGACTCAACTTGGACTTCAACACAAATTACTTTTGACTTCACTTGAACTTGAGCCTTTTGGCTTGAAAATACTTGATACTTTCCTCCAAGTTCAAAGATTATAAAGTATGTTGTTTAAAAATCGCCACGAAGGAATTCATTTCTGTTTACTTCCTGAACCAACTAAAGTTAGTGTGATTACCCAAATCCACTTCTTTGTTTGAACCAAATCGACAACATCCAATCCAATTGCAGGAGAGAAACATGAAGAAATAAAATTACATTAAAGTTGAAGAAAATTATACCAAACATAGTTTAATTTCGGTCATTGTGTTAAAATGGGATTGCATTTGGTGAAAAGCGCATTATAAATTGTTTAGGGCTTGAAACTTAAAGTTTAGGACTGACTGCAAAGACCTGCAAATCAATGACTTGGTCCAACCTCTGTGTAAAACCCTAACATATCACCTTCATGATTGTCATCTAAACATAAAAGCATTAAGGAAAACAAGGTCACAATGACTGGAAAGATTGCACAGTAACCAAAAGATCATGGGTTTGTGCCAGTAGCCTCGTGTCCTTGAGTGAGGCTCTTTCCTCATTTCCCCCTTGTGCTGCTATTCCTTCCTGCACGCTGATAAAAATGTCTCTATTTCAGAGAACGCAGCATGAAAACAGTTGCAGAATACACTGGATGGACTGTGTAATTTGGTGCTCCAAACAGAGTACTTGGGTGGTAGACTGACTTAGTGCTTGCGGAGAATTTTCTGAGACCAAAAACTCACTGGTTCAACTCTCAACCACAAATGAGGTGTCCTTGAGCAGGACACTGAACCTACCTGTTCACTCACAAAAGCCACTAGGGGTAAGAGGAAGTGCCATTAGAAGTAGGAAAGCATTTTTTCCCACACCTGGTAGCAGTTTTTCAGTGTGTTTTCCCACTTGAGTCTCATCTGATGACCCTCCATGTTGATTTTAAAGTACTCCTCATCCACCCGCGCCTGCATCTCTGCCGACTTAGTCAGCCTGTTCAGCATCTGGAGTCAAGAACAGGGGAAAAACAAAATCTTTAGTGAACATTTTGGCAGCTTTTACAGCTAGTGTTTAGACCCAGAGGATGAAAACATATATTTAGTGGTGAAGAATATTTTGGTAGTCATGTACTGTACCTTCTGCTTTTCTTTCTCTGTGGAAATCTGTTTGTTGCTCTCAACAAAGTTGAACAAAGCCTCATGCTCTCTTGTCAAGCCAGTCAGTTTCTTCTTTATCTGTTGTAGAAGAGAATCCACATAAACATATTATTGAAATAGTAAAATCATACAGGTAAATATCTATCTTTAAAGCAACTTTATACGGGGAGATTTTACGTTTGATTTGGTGTAATGACACAGGCTACATACAGCTGAATCATTTATCTTATGAATGTGTATGTTTTTATTTTTTATATTAACTGGTTATGAAACAGCATGAATTTAATACTGATGTCTCTCTGTGACCTACATAAACAAACCATTAGTGAGAAGATTTGCTATTTCTATATGGTTATTATCAGCGCGTGATGCCTGTCACAGGGTCTGATTCCCCTTGAAATCAGATGAAACGAGGTGGTAGAAACACTACCGCCTTCGTCCATAGGGGCTAACAGAATCAACACAAAATGTTGCTTGTATCTACTTTAAAATATTGCACGGACTTCATGTAAATACAAAGGGAGTTGTTGGGGAAAAAGCTTCTTATGAATCCCTCGTCTCGGACAGTTACATAATGCACTATAATAACACATTCATAATTCAATACAGAAGTTGCTATAAACCTTATGGACTTTTGTAGCAGCAACAGTGGAATGTTTTTTATAATACTTCATAAATTCATCACAGTCACTCCTCTACCTGTTTTACACGAAAGGTTATAAAGTCAACATTGTGGAGCAAAGACTGTGGTTATGGGAAGTCATAATTCGTAACAGTACCAAGATGTTTATAAGACTTTATAACCTGTCATGTAAAATGGATGTACTGACTACAAACTATTATAATCCTTGAATTTGTTAAGTATTGTGATCCTAACACATCAAAATGCTTTATTAAAGATTATATGAACTTAATGCATTATGCATGAATTTTAATGCATTAGGCGCTTTAGGCTTCACTATAAAGTTTATGACAGCCTAACAGGGAGTCAAGTTTTAGGGATTAAGGATTTGTGGATCAGCATGATAATAATAATTGTCTCTACAACAGCTCTGTTATAGCTGATTCATATCTGTGTTTGAAATGTTCTCTTTTTATTTTTGGAAAAGATTCTTTACCTTGAGTTGCTCGTTCCAGTTAACAGTAACAAGTTTTCCAGTTCTTTCAATGGTGCTGTCAAGCTATTAATGGACAAAAAAATGTTAGAGATCGTGACTGGAAGCCAGAACAGACAGATGTACTGAAACAAAGATAAAGAATCTGTTTCATACAGGCCTCTTCCTCTTAGTGTGCTCATCTAATACTTGTCGTATTTCCAGAATTGCTTCTTGTTGAAATGCATTTCCTAATGATCTGAAATGAGAATAACCACACCGTATTTCACTCCAAATCTCCCTAAGATGTGTTTAATTAGTGGACAAGCACAGTTATGACATGAACTCAGGTTGAGAACTACCTGTGGGCGTCTGCTCTTGAGTACATCTCATCTGACACATGACACCAGGCGCTGTAGGTGGAACTGAGTGGGGAGCCAGCATGAAAAGGTCAGAGCTGTGGGCTAATTAGCCTGGTACCTGCCTAGGTTTTGATCACATCTAACGTGCTATTTCCCATGATACCATTATTTCTGTTCACCGCTTGGCAATTAGTCCCCAGTGACTAACACAAAACAGACAAAAGACTGGAGCCAATTATAAACCAGAATTGTGTCTCTTACTTGTTTGACATTCCTTTGGAGGCCCTGATGAGTTTGCCAGCAAGTTTTTGTAGTCCTTTAGCATAAGTGAGCTCCAGTTCAGCCCTAAAACAGGAAACAGGTTGCAGCAAGAGACAGGTGAGTCAAACAGTAACTGCTGTTGTCATTAAAATTCACTCTGAAGGCCATGACTGTGTACCTTTGCTGAAAAACGGTCATAAGTTCTTTGCAGAAGTACTCCCCAGCTTTTGAAAATCGTTTCACATTTTGATAGAGTTGGTTGTACTGAAAGACAAAGAATGCTCCATGAGACATTTGCCATGGAGCAATGGCGGCCTGAATCAACTCATATAAAGCTAGTTGTTGTGATAGCTGTGAAATCTGTAACAATTAAAATCTCTATTCCAGTTCATTTCGAATGTACACGTTGAACTGACTTTGTTTAAAGAAATACTCACAGAGCAGGTGCTGATAGGATCCTTCATCTTAAGACTGTGGATGTTTGTTGACTTTGGACCGGGGAACTTTGACCACCCTCCTCCCAAAGTCACTCATGCGGAAATCACCTGGGCTTTAGTCGGTGTCGGACACAAAGGAAAATTCCAGTGAGGGGGGGGGGGGGGGGGCGGAAAAAACTACAAATATAAACTCAGGATAGCAAGTCCGTCTGCATCAGATATAAAGAAAGAAAAAGATATAAGCACAAAACAAAGACCCATTCATGCTCCTATCTGCCATATCAGTATAATAAAAATATTGCTCTACTATTTCATGTTGAAGACAAGTACACTAATAGGGTGAGTCACCCTGAATGATTTATACGATCTATTGGCTTTCATTAATGGTTATCAAATAAGTTACTTTATCAGGTAGGCCATTAATGAGAACAACCTTTGGGTTGCTATTTGTGTCCGTTTGGTGATAGTGCAGCTATTAAATCTTTGAGGTTGATATGGGCCACTTTTTTGTAAACCATGCTGCTCGCCTATTTACACACCCAGCTGACAAGAGCAACATTAGCATTTCTTTGGAGGCATGTTGTTGTCCACCTGATGAATGTTCAGTCCAAGAATTACTCTCTTTTAGCTCTGGTCTCTCCTGAGGGAAATATCTGGCTCTTCAGCTGCTAAAAGCAAGTTGTTAACTGTTACTCTCTGCTGTTTGGTGCTGAACAGGAAGTACAGTTTTTTTTAGAACATTTTTACTAAAGAAGGCTGCTTACTTTGGCAGAAAACAACACCAAGAGATCAGTCAGAATAAACCAAAACAACAAGTCATGGGCTGGAAAATCAAAACAAACTGAAAGACCCTAAAATGTTGTGTAAAGTGGAAGGGAACTGGAGTGTCAGGGATGATCCTTTGTGGCTTTGTCACTCTGAGTAACCTGTCTCACATACAATAAGTCATGTGATTTGTTTTTAATATATATATATATATATAAAGATTATTGTTGCTAATGCCAATAACAATGCTTCTGTTCAATTCAAATGTCCTGTTACGACAGTGTGACAGTGAGCCGGCTTGCACAAAACCAGGACCCTGAAACTGAAGCAACTAAAAGGAACTCATAATTTTATTATTTATTCCTGTGACACCCACCTACGGCTGTCCTTGTGTGAATTGTTGCACATTCACAGAATAATAACAGAACATTTATTCATCAATAATCAATTAATATAATTCTGTCTCAAGTTATTATTTGTGGCAAATTAATTTCTTTATAAAAGAATAACTCCCCCATGAGGGTTTGGTAAATAGTTTTTCTTTGTTGATTGGACTTACTGAACAGACCCACGCATATTTGCAATCTTCATGTTTTTTTA
Source organism: Morone saxatilis (assembly GCF_004916995.1). Classification (NCBI taxonomy): domain Eukaryota; kingdom Metazoa; phylum Chordata; class Actinopteri; family Moronidae; genus Morone; species Morone saxatilis. The sequence continues at coordinate 13,271,748 of NW_023340095.1, read as the reverse complement.
TTGAATAATTCAAACAACTCATGTCTGCCTCGAAAGAGGACAAATGGCCTTTGATGAAATGCTTACCAGAAATGTACCAGAATACTTAACAAAATGCTTTAATAGGGAATACAGCATCTAGCCATATCGGATGCACACACATAATACTGTTAGTGACATCTCATATACAGTTTGAGTGGAGAATGTATTTCAAAATGTGAGTAAACTTCACACATTTTGGCATATCTTTGGGGGTGTAGCATTGAAAGTAAACCCAGGTCTTCAGCATTTTGCTAATGCTCATTGTCATGATGTGCGATGTGAAAAAAACTGCTGTTGCTCAAGATTATTTAATCTTTAACACTGACATCAAAGGAGAATAGATGTCCGACTACAATCTGCAAACATATTTATAAAAAATAAATAACATAGAAAGACACAAACATAAGAAAAATCACACCCCCAGTATGCCAGACTACTGTATGTTAAAGTAGCATGCTTACACCATAAAGTGGAACGCTTTCATTCGTTGGCTAAACAGAGAGTGGGTTGTACCGATAGGAGTGCTTGGATAATTCACTGAGTGCAGTTTGATGCAAATATATAGATAAAGAGAAGTAATTGCTGCGAGGAAATTAGTAAAGACTCAAACTGATAACAAAACTGCATTCACATAAATCTATCAAGAACTTCCAGTACCAGACAGGCAACATTGTTCATGTCTCCACCATACACTCAAATACACACACGCACGCACACACACACGCGCACACAGATTGATGGATGGTGTCTGTCGCATGGCTCCAGTGTTGTGATATCAGCTTAGTCAGTGTTCGTCGGGATATGGGGCTCCTGTCAGGTAGCCATTGGTCCCGTGATTTTTGTTGGTCCCGTTGGTGGTGCTGCTGTGGTGCTTCTGATTGGGTGGGGGGCTGTCATCCTCATCAGAGCTGGACTCAATGTCGCTGCGGTCGTCTTTAGACACCTGCAGGAATGAGAGGGAGTGTCGGAGATTACATTTTTCTCATTAAAATTCGTATCTGTGTCATTATCTGTGGCAGCCATGCACTGCACTGCCACAAAAGTGCTTTTGCGTGTCAAACCAGAAAGTGTTCTGCCAATCAATATCAGACAACAAGCTGTAAAAGCCATAAAATCTATTTGCAAACTCGAAATATGGAAACGTCTGACTGTAACATTATTTGGGCTGCAGCAAATTATCACTACTGATTAATCTCGCTATAATTTTTCTGACTGATCGCTTAATTATTTAGTTTGTAAAGTGTCAGAAAATAATGGAAAATATCCATCACAATTTTCCAGAGCCTGACCTTGTTTTGTCCTACAAACAGTCTGAAACCCACAAATATTCAATATAAATTACATAAAACAGAAAACAGCAGCAAATCCTCACATTTTAAAAGCTGTAACCAGTGAATGTTTGGCATCTTTGCCTCATAAATGATTAATAGATTACTGAAATTGTTGGCCATTCATGTATTAGGACTAGACAATAAATATTTAACATACCAAGTATAGATTACCCACGCATAATAAGTGAGTATTCAGGATTTACAACTAAATTGACAAAAATAATTACAGGAATGCCGAACACCAAAGTGTTGAACAAATTGACATTTTGACCTGATGATGGCACTAGAGGAAAAGTCAGAGGATCACCAAAGTTATTATAATTCATCCTGAAGGGGGATCAAGTGTTTTTACTGAATTTAATGGCAGTCGATGAAACAATATGATGGTGGCACTAGAGAAAACATCAGGGGATCATCAAAATTATTTGGATTCATTGTTTTTGAACCATTAATGAAAAATTGTAAAATGTTGATATTTCACAGGATAAGTGGAAACTTTGACCTGCTGGTGGTGCTAGATAGAAAGTAAAGAGATCCCATAGGATTCATCCAGTGGTGACCATAAATGTCTGTACAGCATGTCATGGAAATATTAGCCATTTTGATTAAGATGTTCTCCTTTAAGGCTACTTACATGTAACGGATTCCATTTTCCCACCTTGAAGGTTGCAGGTTAGCATAGAGAACAGAAAGAGAGTGTCAACAGTGGCTTTTATAACAGTTTATATATATGTATATATATATATATATATGTACTAGCAGCAAAACATCCTATCATGCAAGAACAGGTATAAGTGGAAGAATCGACTCGAAAGTGGAGCTGAGTGTAGTGACTCACCTTTCCTTTGGAGATGGCTCGGCATGCTGTCTTCACTATGAGGTAGGACCAGAAAGAGTGAAGGAGCTGCAGCAGGATCAGAAGCAGGTTGAAGACCCACCAGGATGGGTAGGGCCCCACAATCTCCCAACTCTCAAACAAGGTGGTATTTAAAATCCTTCCATAGCAACAAAGGGAGAGGGAGATAATTAACTTGACGTTTTTTATTATAACAACACAACAGGTTTGAAAGCACTCTCTCTTAGTGGGGGAATTATTGTATGTCCTGAGGAGCAGGTAGACAGTCAGTGCTCCAGCTCTTTTTTCGTGGAACACCTGGGGCCAGATGCATAAAACTGTGTGCACACCTGGTTCTGTATGAATCTCACTCATCATCTGGACGCACATGCCCAAGCCTCATTTCCACTCCCACAGTTGGCAATAAATGGATGTCTAAATGCCCTTAACAACCATTTGCATATCAATACTTGTTATGCTTAATTTACAATTAAGTTTAAGCACCTTTAATGGGCATTTTAAAGAACACGGGGGGCTGCAATAATTAAAACGCAATCAATGAAAGGGGCAAATGACCTAAAGAAAAAATATTACATCTCTCAACTTATACTTGCACCAGCAGCTATCTCTAAAAAACTGTGTACACCTGGTCTGAAGTATCATGAGGTGCACACATTCACACCACACATTCTATACAAATACCAGTTTATATGTGTCAAATGGCGTATGTGGTTTTTGTGTGAAGATATAATTTATACATCTAATCCCTTGCTTTTAATGGTATTTTTACAGATTTTTACAGATGTCTTTGAAACAACATTTTGTTTATAGTTCAACAGAGCATATGTACAGCAATAAATCACAATGCAAGCTCATAAAAACTGAGAAGAAAGAGAGGTGTTATCGCCTGGCTTCACATGACATGCAATCAAAATTTCAAGGATCTGTGTTAAATTTATCCCTGAGCCAATTCTTGCAAATGGCTGTCTGTGAATCATCCTCCAGATACTGAAGCCATGGCAACAGCTTTACAGTAATGACAACTTTACTACTGGTGTGGTGGGGGCTGACTAAAATGTAGTGTAGGATCATCATATTAAAGTGTGGAAACAAAGGCAGAGAGCTGCAACGTGTTGTCTTAAAATGCTGCACAGATTAATCTAAAAGCCCCACAAAGGCTTTCTTCAGAATAGCCCTAATTCTTAAAGATAACAAACTTTAATCTAGATGCCTGAAATTGCATTTTAGGGCTAATCAAGAATCAATGGTATCTCAAAAGAAAAGCAGACAACTGCAGCCACCTGACTTGGAAACTAAATCATGTTGTGAAAGGTGTGTGAACATTGTTGCTGCTGCTGTTGCAGGATGAATGTTGTGCACACTTTCAAGGACTAAAATTGATCTGCAAATGTCATCTGAAAAGCCCGTTATAATTGGCATTATATAATTATACTGTAATTAGACAGATTAATTAAACGTCTGGGTGTATGAATTAAAAAATTTAAACCTGCCTCTATTCTCTGGTACTCTCTTGCTAGTACTTGAAATGCTGAATAAATGCAGATGTAAACGAAAGAAGCGACAACACAAAACGATAAAAGATCCTCATGAGTAGAAAACCCCTTTAATATTTTAACAATCAGGTGAAACTCACTGTTTTCAATGATAAAGCAATAACCATAATGATCTGCTTTTCATTTGTTGATTTCTTTGGCTTTCTTTTAGAGGTCAAAGCTGCTGTATCCATAGTAACTATTACTTAGCAACAAAATTCACAGAGATGTGTCTGAACTGCAAACTGTTGTGGAGAAAGTAGTATAAAAAAAAAAAAAAGCTCAGAGATCTCCATGGCACTGACATGCATTTTCAGTGATGAGAAACCAAAACGTGCAGAGCAACTCAGGCATCTGCTGAGCAGATTTTCAGAGTCCGTGGTTGTCTGTATGGACTGTACTGTATGCAAATGACAGGCTACCACTACTTACAGTTAAGTAAGCCATTAGAAGGATGCTAACTATAGACAGGAAAGAGAATATCACTTACCAGACAGGGTAAACTCCCAGCCTGGAACTTATGAAGAGAATTGCAAACATTGCAAACAGGAGGTTGCACAGTATCTGACATTTGGCATAGTTGGCCATCTTGGCAGCCTTAATAGAAAAAAAAAATCAGTCACTCATCTGAACATTAAAACAACTGCTTAAAAAATATAATATAAGATATAAATACAATATAAAAAAGGCCATTTCCAGCATTATTGAGGGATATAACTAAACTTTAAAGATTATGTTTGACATGCACTGTACCTACATAAGGGTGTAATGTTCATGATATATGGACTGTAGTTAAATTTAGATAAAAATGGATAGCGGAGCATGTAAACTCCACCCACACACGCAACCATATTTGCCCATCTGTCCATCCACAGCCGTTCATTCTCTCACACATCCTCACCTCTATCAGCACATCGGCTGCGTCGTGGAGACACATGACCAGAGTTCCCACTCGTGCCATGTTGTTCACGTAGGAAAAGGTGATGAGGGAGATTGTTGCCACATGGTGCAGGAACATTATCAGGAAATCCTGGGGACACAGTTGCCAAGGACATATCACACAACTAAAGAAAGTACTTTCAAAAGTGCCTTGCGGCTCTTTGAGTCACTGCATGCGGCACATAGCCAGAGAATCTAGTACAGTACAGACATGTGATAAAGTGAAAGTGACATGACTGCTGTATGCACATACAATAGCTTCGTGTGTTTGCTGTAATGCAAAACAATTTGTAAAAAAATTTTTTAAATGACAAAGCACCTACTGATGATTAATATAAACTGAACACACAGTAGTGCATCAACAATAGTAGCCACTTTCAAAACTGCTGCAAGAAGCACTACATGTTTGTGTTTTCATGACCTTGAAGTGTGCTTTGCCCAAGCCAATAGCTGCAAATGTAATCACTGTGTGCTTCAACTTCTTTCAAAATAAAATCTCTATTTTGGTGAGCCGTGTTCGTCATGTGCCACTGAGACTGCCACAGCTACTGAAAGGATATACAAAGTTATGACAACACTGTACAATGATGGATCGCCACTTACACAAACAAACATAGCAAGTACGCCCTCGCTGTCCGAGCATTTGTGAACACACTGTGCTGTTACGACTGTGTCACTGAAACATGTATTCATCTACTGAACGCGTTTACTCCTGCAATATAGCCTATAGCCAAATTATGTTTGAAAGCAGTGGTGGGTGAATAATTAAGAATCCTTTTAACAAGTAAAAGTAACAATTACATATTGTAAAAATACTAGGAAATGTTACTAAGAATCCAAAATAAGAGTCCTCAATCCCCCTGCAACTGTTATACATCATATCTTCTGATGCATAAATGAGAAAGCGTGATTTTACTGTTGCACTTGTTCAAGGTGGAGCTACTTTTGAATGATTCTTTATGTTATTGGGCAGTTTAATCTATAATAAAATTTTACAAGCTCATCATATACTACTACTGCATGTAAAATTTTATTTTTTAAAGCAACTAATTGTGGAGTAAAAGTACAATATTTCCCTTTAAACTGCAGTGGAATAAAAGTATAAAGTGGCATGAAATGGAAATACTCAAGTACAGTACCTGAGTAAATGTACATTCCACCACTGTTTGAAAGTGAGCAAAAATCTCTGTTTCTTCATTGGAAATCAAAACCAAGCAGAAAAGAGGATCACCTAAGTATGAACCATTAGGTCTGGCCCTCACTGGAGCTCCAGGTGATTAAGGATGCAGACAAGTGGCATGGGGAAGTATTCCTCTAGCAAATCTTAAGCCACTGAAATGTCTAAGCTTAAAGCAACCAGAACCAGTCCAAAATGGCGACAGAATGAGAAGGAGGATGAGAAGGAAGAGTAATGATGTAAGATACAGAATGAAAGCAAGGCAAGAGTGTGCGGGGAGAACATACTGGAATTGGCAGGGGATGCAGAGGACCTCCTCAGTGTAGTACTGTGCATGAAAAAACTGAAAGGAGAAACAAAAACAGACAACATGCCAACAGTCAACAAAGAGAGATGACAGAGTGAAGGCATACACAGCATGGCATCAATGGGGCTGCTGTGAGTGCAGTGAGTGAAGTGTGTTGTGGAGAGGAAAGAGCCGGGGATGGACTGGAGACAGGAGTAAAAGATCATGGCTGGAAGGCATGCATATTGATACTTAATGAACCAAAGGTGTCGCCATTTTCATAACAAACAAACAAAAAAAGAAAGAGGATGAAAGTGGGTTGAAGCTGGTCATTTCCCATTCAATAATGTTTGCACAAACTGATGAATCTCAGTTCTTACAAACACTGACCAAGTTGGACTTTTAAAACTTTATTCAAAGTGCAATGTGCATAATCTATATACAGCATAAACTGATTTTGGTTTGTAATTATGAATGTAAAGTTAATGACAGCTGCAGCAGCATGTTGGAAGTGAATGTTACATTTAACTGGATGAGTCATAAAACTAGCTATTGCCATTCCTACCAGTATAAATTCTTGTCTGATACAATTATCAGTGCTGTAGTCAAGACCACCTTTGTCGAGTCCAAGACCAGGAATAGTCAAGACCAAGCCCCAAGGAGATTTGTGTCCAAGTCAAAAAGAGTCCAAATAAGAGTGAAGACAGAGACAGAAGAAATAATGCTTTTGCTTTTGCCAATGAGGTGAATTTTGGCAGCCAGGCAATAGACATTGCTTGGCCGTCTGGTAACCATGGTTATCAGTTACCAGGCGGACGATGTCAATGCCCGTTCAAGATGGATTTTGAACTAAACTGATACCTTTAATTCTGAACAAGTGCGCTTTATCAGTGGTTTTGTTTTTGGAGGAAAAGAAATATACATATTGCTGGACTAGAATATTTGACGAGACAATTCTGAGAAGATTCTCGAATACTACAGCACTGATAATTATTTACATACATAACAAAATTATAATATTTCATTGCATCATTACAAGACAAATCAATTCAGTCTATTCTTCTCAAACCTAGAATACTGGAGTATTGTGCAACACCACCATGTAACAGATTACAAAAATACAATAATTTTCCAAGCATTTTACTCAAAAGCGTATGACTCTACAGCAATAGTTGGGCAAAGATTGAGAAACCTTTGACAGGATAATCCTATTTCTGTTTGAAAACGTCCTTTTTATCACTGCAGTGTTATTTCACACATCAGTGAGAATACACCGAGGCGAAAAAAGCAAATGTTTACAAGCAAACAGACTGAACATTACAGAGTCACGGTGACAGTAAGAAAAGAGATGGACGGTCAGGCAAAGATAATGATGTCTTTTCTGTGACACAAGTACTTGGCTGGCTTCAACACAAAAAAGGTGACTCAAAAAAAAGTGTCACTTTTTGACCTTTTTTATGTTTTAACAAAAAACACTAAATGATCCATGTTTTTGGACATGCTATGTCTTGGTGTGACTTGTGGTCATTCTTACCTTCCTCCTGATGTCTGTGAATTGGGAAAACAGTAAGGACAGGTAGAAAGACAGCTCCAGAATATAGTAATAATGGATGTCCACAGTCAGTGGCTGCATAAACACAAAGAGAAGAAGAAGGAGCTTTGGTAATGGAAGTCATCTTGCCGTATCATGATTACTGAAGATTGGTGAACATGCGGCATTAAAAGACATTTACCTGGTATGGGTAGTTGTACCAGCACTCCTTAGTGTTCCAAAGCCATGGAGTCTGCAGAAAATGAAAAGAGTAATTTAAAAATCAATACTTTTTAACCTATATGAAACAAAATAAAGCTACATTATATTTTGAAACGTAATAGATCATAAATCTTTGACTAAGTGACTGAGATTAAGGCAGCACTGTGACACAATTTACAATGAAAGCTTCAGGAAATGAGTCCACGTCTTAGTTGTTCTATCCCTGACGAAGTCTTATATGTTGTATTTTATAAATATAATAGTGTATTTTCCATTAAACACAAGAAAGAAAGTAGAATGGCTCCATTAACTACAATATGAATGCAGTGTTAAGCTGTTCCCACACATACAGTTGGAGTTCAATTCAATATTTTCTTCATTTGCATCATTTGAGATCTAACACATGAATGCCAATGTGACCACTGAAAAATTAATGTTTCCCTTGATGGATCATGAATGAGATCAAAGCGGTTCATAAAATACTGAACGAATGTTATAAGAGATGTTGTTACGGTGCACATTTTGACATAAAAAAGGAAGCTGGATTACCAAGAAACCAAGTAATGACATAATGACATCAGGATGACAAGAGAAACGGTAACTGTGATATAGAAGAATGTGTTATAAGCAAACAGTGACCCATCACTGTGACTGAGTTTACATCTCCTGCACTCCTCTCCAGACCTGCTCTATTAATAAATCCCACAGAGACTCCAGCCTGCAGCGAGGATTGCCAAGGAATGAACTATTTTCACAAAGTGCTTTGTCATGCAACTTGTGTCTTTGAGATATTTTTTTCTACTCTGCTATCTCAACCATTGCTCTCTTGTTTATATACATTCATGTATCTTTGTAATATATGTAATATATTACTCCATCTCTGCCACCTATTTCAGCAGTGGTGGAATGTATTCAGTCAAGGACTATACTTGGGTACAGATTTAAGGTCCTTTTCCATTTTATGCAGCTTTATACATTGACTCCACTACATCTCAGAGGCATATTATTGTGCTTTTTTACTGCACTACATTTGTCCAATAGCTGTAGTTGCATATCCTTCCTGTTCAGTGAAAGAAATCTCCAAGTTTGGTGATTTTGAATTTAAATTTTATTTATTATTTATTATTTTAATTCAAATTGAAGATTAAGTTTTTCTTTATAGGCTGAACAAATGCTCCTACTTCTTAAGCTAAATAAACTATTTTAAACGCCTCTTGGTTTAGCTGGAAAATGCATTGTCCATTTTTACATACGCACCAATGCACCAGTAATATTAATCCCGAAAACATCATATATAATAGTAAAACACTGACAGGGACAATTTTTCTACATAATGAGGAGTTTTACTTTTCATACTCCAAGTACATTTTGTCCTTAACCTACATGGACTTTTACTTAGCTGTGGTAAACTTTCTTTCACAGTGTGGTTTTACTACTTTCCATAAGAAAAGGATCTGAATACTTCTTCCACCACTGTATTTCAGTAATTTTAAACTGGTGCACTGAACAAAATAATTTGTCCATAAGGTGTGGTTCATGAAACCAGTACCTCTCCAGTAACCTCAACCTCGGCTGCTGGGATTTTAAACTTTATAAACAGGGAGAGCAGTTTTTACTGGCAGTACTGGCATTCTCTAATGTCCTAGATCCCCTGAACTACACACGGTACGGTAACACACAAGGTAAAACAAGTGTTAAAAATTAAAAAAAAAGTTCATATGAAAAGTGTTAAGTTGGCAGTAAGTTTGTTAGACGGGCTAGCATCCTGTAGCTAACCTTAGCAGCACTGACAGTATATATAAGGTTAGCAGCTTAAGCTAATGTTCTTCCTTGGAGAAAATGCTAGCCCAAGCTGCCAGTTGCAAAAGTACTAAACGCTAGCATTGCAGTTAGTATTTCATAAACAAAACACATAAACAATGTCACAGACGTACAGTACTGTCACTGTGTCTCGTCTTGATAGTTATTTAATATTTTAGATAAAGGAGAACCACTTTATCTTTATAGCTAACAATAGCCACTTCATCCACGGGACAATAACTTAATGTAAAGTTGAAAAAACAGGTAACTTTAGTGATCATTTAACAAGCAGGCAGTTGGATGTGCCATTTCATTACATGAGGATAACATGACACGCAGTAATTTGCACATATGAACATTGAGTACTGCGTAAAAATAGTTTGCATACTTAATGGCATCATTTAGCATTGGGAGCGTTTTTATCCCATTTCCTTGAAAGATCCTTTATAAATGAGTCCCTTACAACAGGACATCCATTTTACTTCCCGGCCTCATGAATAGGCTCGAGCCTATTCAGAAACCACAAGATTTTCATGCTGGCCTCCATATGTGCCCTAGAGAGTGGCTTCAAAGCTCAGTGACTCATACTAACTTCAACAGTCCTAACAGGAGGCTGGTGCTCATTTCAAAAACTTACCTTTTTAAGGAAACGCACTCCATAGGTAAATATGTATAGATAGAATGTAAATCTCCACCTGAAAGAAATAAAAGAGAAAAAATAATAATATGAAATTTTAAAATTTAAATGAAACCTCAACATTTGACTTGTTAACATTTGTTTAGGCAACAAACCACTTTTTGCTTTTGGGCATAACCTCAAAAATCTCAAGGTAGTAGTGTCAGTAGTGACTACAAGACTACAAGTGTCGCAAGACAGTAGCTCTTAATTATGCCTTGTTTTCTTTTTCTTTTTCACTTTAATTTCTCAAGTCGATGCTATAATTTGGATTAAGTATTACTGAATTAGAGAGAGAAGCAAAGTATTTTAATTCGCTAAAACCAATTTGTAGATAATGCAGCTGCATCAAATACACAAGATACACCCCAAAATATTAATCATAATAAATAATAATAATATAAATGACTTGTCCTATATAACATTTATGTTGTTTTGTGCCTAGGTGCAGCACACTATGAGGATGTCATGTCTTTAATCCGAAATTTTAAGTCGTGTGAGGTCTTTTTATTTGCCCAAATCTGCAGTCTACGGTGAGTTACTGAAAATGGGACATCACTGACTTCACATTGGTGAGTATCAGGGGCAAAGACAAGACACTCACACTGTCCAGTGCCAGCACATCTTGCTCTGTGCTTTATATAACCCCGCACATCATTTACAGTAACTACAACTACATAATGGTAGGCAAAGTGATGATGAGGTCTGAGCTTACAGGCAGAGAAGAGACTGCTTCGGCTGACACTTCAATGATCAAAGCCTTGCTGAGCTGGGAGATGTGCATATATACCCAACTCATAACAGTAAGCAACTGGGAGAAAGGATTTAAGACTAAGCTAACTAGCATGCCCACTTTCTACACTCAACTCTGAGAGTTGCATCAGTGTGTCTGCAGGGAACAAAAGCAAGTTTATTAGCAGGGCTTGAATGAGAGACCCCCTGCTGTGTCTCATTGAGTTGTCAGGCTTTTCACAAATTTGCAAGTAATCAGATTAAAAGGTCTTTCCGAGTGGATAGATAGTGGAAGATATATACATAAGACTGACGCTTTTGAATACAGTAGAGGAACAAAACAAAGACGATTTGTCACATGGAAGAAAAACATTCACTGAAAACTCCCATGACTGTGACAGAGGCTGTATAGTCTGTCATATGAGACAAGGTTTGCATACTTTAAAGGTTGTGCCCAGTGGTTGTTCCAGCTGACCTCAAATCAAATACATTTTGACAGCCACAGCCCAGAAACACAACATGACATCAACACTTAGAAAACAGGGCAAAATCCATCAGGCACATCCAACAGAGCTTGTCCTTTCACGTAGAATGTTTGTTCAAGATATTTAGTTGTGAGTCTTAATAATTGGCAGGTTAACACATGGCATGTGGAAGCTGCCATTAACAGCTTTTTGTACTTGATTAATACTGTAAAATCTAATTAACTGGACAAGTCTACCTGGCACACAGTAAAGACTGTTGCATGGCAACTGGTTCATCAAGCCTACAAGAGTCTTTTTCAAGTGCTGTTGAATCGCTGCTATATATGTACAATCACAATGACTCACAACTGCTTTCTGTGAATAGTTTTTTTCCCTGAAGTCAGGCACAGATGTTTTTTTTTATAGTTAGATTTCTTCTTTCTCATTGTTAATGATTGATCGGTTGTGGAAAAACTCAAATGTTATGCATTTAATTATCATTGAGCCGCTGTTTATTTGCTGCACATGATGTTGCAGCAGCTAGCCAATTGCGCTTTAAATCAATTAGTGCTGGGTAGTAACTGTGGTTAACAGAATTACATTTATGATGAACTTGTCCCTGTAAACAACTTACAAACTGTGGTTTATATGACACAATACGAGTAGGCTTATGTAAAGTATTCTGGTACATAGAGGAAACCATCTTTTTATAATAGCTTGATTATTCTTAATGAATCATTCGTGATACCCGATGAGACTGTGGGTTTTAAACAGGGACAGATCACCATTATCAAATGTACCTGTGTGGACAAAGCATCACCTGAGGGAGGGAACATTTCTAGGAGGCCAACTTTGATTTGATCAAAAACTCAGTAATGAGGCTGGCTTTATTCTGACTGTAGCACCCAGCTTTGGAATAAAATAATAAAAAGCAGCCCATGCTTACTCATTTAATTCCACTTTGTCACTTCTCCAGGTGGATAGTTTGAGCACCAGCTGGCTGCAACTGTTTGCATTCGGATCGTTCCACATAATAATTAGTCATGAAGCTCTAGCTTTGATCATTTGTGCAAAAGCTTTGATATATTCCCTCTTTGCTGTTAAATCAGGAGTAACACCTCTGTTGCAGGCAGTAATAGCTGTCCCTTCCACCTTTGTGTATTTGTCTAATTTGGTTTGATTACTAGGCACGATTTCAAATTGCCCAAATGAAAAAGCTTGTTAATAGGTAGTTATTTTAATGTGCTGCTAGAAGACTGTAACTAATTTATGGAAAAACAGGGGTGTGGCCATCCTCTCTCAAGGAAATGTGTAAATGGCTCATCTCACAGCTGTTCAATAGGCATATGCTGAGCACAAACATGCTTATTAGTTGTCGGTGTGGAGTCTGCCCAGCTGCTTCTGGGGAGGTGTGTGGGTTGGTTGAAAATAATACACCTACATGTTGTTAAGGGGAGAGCATCAATGACGATATTGGTAATCTCAGCTGCTATTAATAGTATTTATTTCTGTTTCTGTAGAGGTTAAAAACCTAAATTCATTTTTGAGAATCTACTGCAGATAGAGGTAAAAAAAACTTTTACATTTTGGGAAATATGTTTATTTGCCTGTTTTTCCGCCAAGAATTATATGAGAAAATCACTCGTGTTTGTATGGTAAATATGAAGCTAGTGCTGACAGCTGGTTAGCTTAGCTTTGTACTGTGACTGTGCCAAAGGTAATAAAACACATCTACCAGCATGTTAATTACTGAGCACCAGCTTTAAACTCTCTTGTTTAAACTGTACTAAAAAAGAACAATAAAACCAATAAGTTTTGGTTGTGGAGGCTTATGTGCTGGACTATTTCTTCAGGATGTAATGAGATATAGTGTGTGAATTAGCTTTACTGGTGCTGTAGGTGAATTTTGTTACCTTTACCAGAGATAGGCTAGCTGTTTCCCTCTGTTTCCAGTCTTTGTGCTAAGCTAACTAATTTCTCATCCAAACTCCTGGCAAGAAAGGAAATAAGTGCATTTCCCAAAAGATTATAATATATTTCAATATATTTATAATTTATGGATGAGCCTTATTTTAACTGTACAGTACAGTAGGCTATCTATATTGCAAAGGGGAGTATGATTTTTTAACTTAGAACATTATTCTATTTTGGCATACATCAAATATTAACTGAAGCCAAAGATAGATGTAACAAGATGAAAATAGCAAATGTATTTACTAATATTAAATCTTGCCACAGAAATACCCTGCCTCTATATCTTTAAAAAAAAGCTGTGAATTACATTATTTTTTCTTATGATAATGTCATTGTTCTCACTGAAAGCAGAGAACAGAAAGGATGGAGGAAGATGAGATCAGACAACAGAGGCTATTGAGGACATCAAAGCACGCTCCTTCCTCAGCCTCCCTTAACCAAGGAGAACTGATGAGAGAAGGGGATCTATGGTAGAAATACACTGAAACAATTACACATCTTAATTTGTCACTTAGCCTTAGACTGAGGCTTTAAATCTACTCACTGGGGTGAAATAATACTTTGATTCCTACAAACAAAAAACACCTGTTTTAAGAAAATTTTGGAAAGATTTCAGTATCTGTTGTAAAAAAAGGTTACATTAGGTTTCTTTCTAAAGAAAGTCAATATTTGAACTTGTAATGGCTTTTTTTGCTGTATATGTAAAAAAAAAAAATAAAAAAAAGAGGCAGTAACAATAGCTGGTAAACAAACTCCATGCAGAGTCTTCATTATTTCCAGACCAAATGTGTCTGCTATGTACTCTCTGTTTGCGTAATGAAAAGAATCGACAACAGATCAGCTATCCTGACGACTGAGAGACAAAGAACGCTATCAGTCTGTAACAGCTGTGCATGAGGGCCTAATTAGAGAACAATCACTGCTGGAAGGACTGAAGCTGGGTCCCGTTTGGAGAATTGCACCGTAAGCAACTGAGACAGACAACCTGGCCAAACTATTGCAAAGCCCCAATGTCATCTGCAGTCAGTTAAGCCGTTTGCAAGATAACTGCTTCGGTACAGTTGTTGCTTAAAACAGGATGCCAGCTAAGCACGTTCAAAAAAAGCTCACACATATTCAAGGAGAGCACAAATCCAGTCCTTTTCTTTACGTGTAACAGTAGTCCAGTGGTCTAATAAGCCAGCATTGTTCTCCCGAGTGAACAGCAGCCTCCGGCGGATCAGAGGATGCGAGGCTCCCCGTGTCTCAAACTGCCAGATTGGCTCTGCTGGTGTCAGACATGACTCTGCTCTGACAGCCACACTCGCTTGCTGGCCTTTAACATCACACTGCTAAGTAACTACAATCTCCCTGATGGCAAATGCTCTGCTGCAGATTAGCCAGTTCTCTCTTACAGCCTGAGTGGGTTTGCTGGTTCGCACTGGGACACATTTGACTATTATCCCACAGTAGCACCAGCATTCATGTTGCAATCTTCATAAACCGGTGAAGATACAGCTAAACTGTTAACCTAGACTGAAATACCATCGTGATGGCTGTTAAAGGACAATACCAACATTTCTACATCGGTTTATCCATAGAGTTGAAATGTAGTACATTCTTACTGATTAATTGGTCACTTTTTTTTTTTTTTTTTTTAAGTATTTTTTGGGGCTTTTATTGCCTTTATGATAGTGACAGTTGAAGAGAGACAGGAAAGGGGGGCAGAGAGAGGGGATGACACGCAGCCAAGGGCCGCAGGTCGGATTGAACCTGTAGGCCGGAGGTGCAGAAGTGACTAGCCTTTGGTACATGGGTCGCCAGCTCTACCCACTGAGCTAACCGGGCACCCAATTGGTCACTATTTTGATGACTGATGATAACTTTAGTCATTTTTCAAGAAAAATGTTTTCACCAGTTCCAGTTTGTCAAATGGGAGGATTTGATGCTTTTCTCTTTGTTGTAACATTTTAAACTGAGTATCTTTGGGTTTTGGACTACTGATCAGATAAAACAAGCAACATGATGACGTCAATTTGGGTCATGAGAAAATGTAATGGCATTTCATCACTAAATGATCAATTAGTTAATAGAGAAAATAATCGGATAAATCTATAATGAAAATAATTCTTAGTTGTAGCCCTGAAAATCACCTTTACACTACTGCCACCATTGAAAGTTAAACATGTTGTTTTTGTGAGTGTGAGCTTTTAAGCAGATCTTCCCTTCATTTGAACACATTATGAAAATGAACTTGCAGAAACAGGAAAAACGTGTCTGGATGAAGTTATCCATCACAGTGAACACTGTGCCTGCTTTTACTAACGTCAAGGAGTGTCAAGTGTTATTGATGAGTGGTCATGCCGTGCAGCCTCTTTAAATCAGTCTTCACTCACAGCTGTATTACTAACCAACAATTAAATAACAATACACTGACAACAAATAAAGCGGATATGATGTTCACTGTGATGGATTACCTACTTTACCTCAGGCAAGTTAAAAGTCTCTGCAAGTTAATTGTTGTGGATGTTATTACATGCAGAGAAAATTGGCTTGCAGCTAAATTACACATTCTGCATGTGTTGTGCTGTTGAAAGTGCTTTGCCTTACATGCTTTCACAGAAGCGGGCGAGAGTGCTGGGCTTCTCTTGGTTGCGGCGTTGTCTGAACCAGCGCTGGATGGTCCGCACATCCCAGTCAAGCTGCTTGGACAGGCCCTCCAACCTCTTCTCATCTGGGTGCTGGCGAGACAACATAAACACTCTGAATGTTAGATGTAGCTTTCATCGTGGGGGCCCAAATATTATGAGACGAAACACAACAGTGAAAAATAACACACAAAATAAAAATAACACATGCACCACCTTGGTTATAGCAGTGAAAACCTTCTCCAGGATGGCGTTGGGTTGTGCTTTTTGTGGCCCGTTGGTTTGGATCTTCAGGCCCATAGCACATGGTCTTGCAATAAACCTGCAATTAAAATAGCATGACACCAATTCTAGATCAATACAGAGACAGCATCTTTGAGCTGGATTAAAAGTGAGCGAGAGAGAGCTCTTTTATTCTACCAGGACAATGTTTTGACCACAAATAGTCATCCACAGGACATCTGGAAGAAGTTTTACATCTCCATGGAGAATAAAACAAGAATTTGGGAATGACACAGCAGCGTGAAGCTAGACATTTGGCATTATAAAGCACTTTAAAAATCATAGTACGGTCTGCAACTGTCTGATCACATCGGGTCACACACTGGGGCTGTTTCAGACCAACAGGGATACTGAGCACTAGTGAGGAGTTTAGTGGTGAAATTTAAGGTCTCACTCACTACTCCCTAAAGAGACTCCTGACCCACATAATGCAGGAGCAGCACCATGGAGCTGTGCTTCACTAGTATAATGATGATTGTACAATAATCAGTCATAGATGGGATGATGCAACATGCACAATATCATAACTGGAGCAGTAGTAGTTCAAAAAAAGCTTGTTTTTAGCATCATGCTCTGCTTAAGAAAAATCAGACTTGAAGCTGAGAGGTCACTAACTGGATTTCGGGCTGGTTTGGCAACTTGGCTGCACTATGTGTGTGTCTGTGTCTGTCTGTGTGCACTGGACAGATGCATCAAATGCAGCCAGCGCGTACTGCTGCAGGCCTGCACAGAGAGAAGGATGATCAACCCCGGTGATTTGTGGGCTAACCACATAAGATGCCTATTGTTTAGGTAACGGGGCTGACAAAACACGGACAGCGGGGCAGTGTGCTGCATCATCCGCCGGAATATTACACCTCGAACATAACATATTAAAACCCCCACATCCCCAAAACCAACCTGGATTAACCGCATGTGCTTTTATAGCCACCCACCTTTCGAAAACCAGCCGGATCATAAAGATGCAGAATGCTAAAGGACACGCCAGATAGAGGTCCTCGGCTTGCGGGAACGTCGCTTCATCTGTGTTTTTTAAGTCAGCCCAGGTTACATTATGGGGGAGCCAGAACCTCTCGTTCCAAAACCACGCCAGAATACCGGCCATCTCTTCCCTGCAGCAAGACACCGTGACCGGGTTGGGAAAAAGACAAATCGATGGCCCCGCTGTGTGTCGGGAGGTCTCGCAGGCGATCTGGCCGTGCAGACTCGGCTGATGATGAGATATCCGTGAGAGAGAGAGAGAGAGAAAGAGAGAGTTAGACGAGAGGGCCTCACCCGAAGAGGTGAGAGACAGAACCGAACTGATTTCCCCCTCAGCCTAATTCCTGTGTGGGACAGATAGAGTCCAATCTAGGCTCCTCCGCTGATTGGTGCGTTGACAGATCTGCTAATATTACAGTCTGCTTGTAACAGATAGATCAAGGTAAACTACTTCTCGCTCTCACGACCTTTGTTTATATGTGTTTTTTCTTTTATTGTTTTATAGTTAACACTAACAGGTAGGTATATTAAGTTTCCCACACACCATTGTAGAAGTGAGTGTTATTTTTTGTTCTTGTTTGTTATGTTTTGTCTGTTTTATTATGCAGGATCACACAATGTGCTGCTCTCGACGCCGGTTCATCTTTAGTGTAGTATATCAATTATTGTTCAATCTTAAGCGTGGATCGATGTTAGTGCGTTTTTACGCTGATTCTAAAGCTGATATTGGAATGGCTTTAACACATACATGTAATGTATATTAGGTAAACCAACGCCACCTACTGGCCCTCCCCTTGGGCTGTCAGTACCAGTCTGTGAGATCTTCAACCTGACTGTAAATAACATAATATCATTCATTATAGTGCCCTAATAGTCTTATACTTTTCTTGGGAAAAAACAACAACAAACACTTCTCTCTTTGTTTAAGCAATTTGGGGTAACTATAGTTACAATGACATGTAAAACTAGGAATGCTCTCGTATTTATTTAATAACATATATATTATCATATATTTATAATTAATATATTAGTAAATAATATAATATTATATGAGCTGTATTTGTGGTGCTTTTGAACTGTATTGCATCATAAAGAGAGTGTAATATATTGTCCAGCAATTTATATCAGTTAAATCAAAAAATATCTTTAAAACCAGAGGTGAAAAGTAACTAAGTACATTTATTCAAGTGCTGTCCTTAAGTACAATTTTGACCTACATGTAATTTACTTGAGTATTTTCATTTTTTGCTATTTTATACTTATACTCAACTACATTTCAGAGTGGTACATATTATACTTACTTACTCCACTGCATTTATTTTACACTTATAGTTACTAGTTCTTACATAAAAACATGTAATATTCTTATATAATGTGATGCAGAACTATAGTATTGATGTGCCTAGTAGTATACAAAGCTTATCTGAAATTGGCTCTGCATCGACAAACTACAACATTAAAATGCTCTTACATGTATTTGTTAGTGAAAATATAGAATTATTTTAGAATATTTTATAATAGTATAACACTGTGAAAGGAGCCATTCTTCAAAATGAATACTTTAGATACTTTCAGTACATTTTTCTGATAATTATGTATTTTTACTTGCGTAAAATATAGAATTCAGGACTTCAATTACTTTTACTTTACTATTTTTAGACTTTATTAATTCTACTACTAAATCTGAGTACTTCTTCCACCACTGTTTAAAACAACACCAAAAAAACGAACATTATAATCTTCATGAAAGTAGAATTTATTGCACAGTTGTTGTATTAAACTGAATTAGTTTTAGCTTTATGTAAACAGTGTATATACATATATATTCCATGAACACAGTACAAAACCTGAGCATAAGATTTTTATTGTTTTATATACTTTTATGTCTAATATAATACAAAATAATAATTAAATGTTTATAGTATTATAATAGATACGCTCCACATTATCTTTCTACCACAGGGTATATTTAGGAACTCGGTAGTGTAAAAGTAGACACACATTATATAGAAAATATAACAAATAGGGCAACAGCTAAGGATTATTTTCAATTAGATCAGTTTTCCAATTCATATAAGTCTATAAGAAAAGAGTGAAAACTTCCAGCAACAATCCCCTAGAACAGAAGATGTCATCTTAAAATTACTTTTTGTTGTCCTACCAACAGTTCAAAACCCAATGATATTTAATTTCACTGTCCCATAAAACAAAAAAAAGCACAAAATATTAAATTCAAGAAGCTGGAAGCAGAAAAAAATCTAACAGACTTTTTCATAGCTCATGAAAACAGCTCGTATGTATGTAAAACTCTGCAGTGTGTATTCAGTCTGGAGCAACATCTCCCCCAGTCACCATACAGATGTGATGTGATGGCGCCACCTACTGTCCACTGTTAACAACGTCGCTTGCAGTTGTCGGGCTGCATGTGACATGAAATCGTCACACTATTACGTGCCACTGTCTCACAAGCAGCTGCACAAGTGGTTTTATTTTTTACTTCATAAAAATAAAACAACATCCAAAATAGTTAACATAACAGTCGACGAAGACATTAAATAAATAGAAAAAAAAATATACTAAAAACACACAATTAATGGAAGTTTTCTCTCAGGAAGCGGCCTCTTAAAGATGATTAATGGTGATTTAATGACAGTCTTCCTGTACGTATTGAACCACTGTGCAGTCAATCGTCATGTCACTGGGCACGGGTTAGTGCGTGCGTGTGCGTGTGTGTGTGCGCATGTGTGCGGTCCGTTATTTTCCGGGTTGTGTTTCATCGCTGGCTGTAGTTGCTCTGCTTCAGCTGCCAGCTGACACTTGTACGGAGGAGGTGAGGTCAAAATTGACTGTCTCTCTCTCTCTCTCCCCGTGTCTGTCTGCCTGTCTGTCTGTCTGGCTAAAGAGAGACAGAGGCTGCTAACTAGCGCAGAATCACCACCACCACCACCATCATCATCATCATCATCATGGCGGATCAAGGCGAATCTCCGGCTCCCGTCCACCACCCGCAACCAGCGCCGACAACCAGCTGGCCAATTACCAGGGAGTCGTACGAGCTGCAGGAAGTCATAGGTTAGTACCGGGGGATGCGATGAGTGGGCTTACATGTTATCACGGGGGGAAAAAAGGCACGCCGCGGCCGGTTATCAGCTGTGAATGACGATGAGGGGCCTACCGGCGTTTTTCATATGCAGTAGCCTCCTGCAATGCTTTGCAATGCGGATGTTAACAAGCACATTATAGAGACTACCGGTCCACGGCCACTGGGACTTAACGGATGTAAAACACACAGCACGAGGCTGGAAGTGTCATCTTCCCTAAGTGCGTTTTTGTGTGTGTGTGTGTGTGTGTCTTCTTCCAGTGGTTCAGATATTAAAAGAGACCCTAACTCCAGGTATATGTCAGTGTATGTGTGGCACGTGTCCAGTTTAATGCCTTTATTAAAATCACAGATGTGTAAATCCACATTGTGTTATTGCAGTTGTCTGTGGTGGCATGTGAAGCAGCATTAAATAAGCTGTCACAGCATCTCAAAGTGGTACAACTGTAACTTTTACTTGACATATTAATAATAATAATAATGATAATAATAATACAACTGATGATAATAATATAATAAGGCATTGTGTTGCCCTACATAAAAAGTGAGAGACTAGTTCATAGCAGGGCTGTAACTAACTATTACATTTGTTATTGATGAATCTGTTGATTATACTCTGTAAAGAAACTAATGAAAACCGCTCGTCATGTTTTCTCAGAGCCCAAAGAGTGATGTCTTAATATTTACAGAGGCATTAAATGATCACACTGGAAGCTGGAACAGTGTTTTTTTTTACATTTTTTCCCCCTTAATGATTAAAAGATTAACAGATTACTGTTATAGTTGGCGATTAATATTCTGTAAAACTGTTTCAACACTTACTCCCAAAATAGCTGTTGGTCAACTCAGTGAACTCAGACACGCTCACTCACTTGTTAGGCCGTGTTTATATATACCTCAAATGAAAACCATTGATATTTTACAGCCATCGTGTGTTTAATGCATGTTGTTATTATGACTAACCCTGTGGGTACGCGCCTTCGGGCACTATTACTTGAAAGACTCTGTGGTAGATTTTCTTCTTGTAAGTTTCAAAAAGTTATGTCTCATTCACAGAAAGCTTGAATCATTTAATTTTAGAAATATTAATTACGAAATATAACAACAACAAAAACCTTACATGTACGCAAAAAGTGAAAATGGTTCCCTGAATATTTTTGGCAAGTGCTTGCACTGTACAGATGAGCTGACAATTCATATCGTCACTGATAAGGAAAGAGGACCACAGCTGTGTGCTGCTGACTGTGGGACCCCCCTCACTGTTCTCATAATCAACTGGTAAACAGTCAGATCTCATGTGTTCTCTCCGTCTCCTTATCTACAGCTAACAGTTGGCAAGCAATATGTTGTGTGTCACAGCTTCTCGGTGTGAACAACTTCACTACTGCAGCGTGGCCTGATTTGCAATGAACAAAGTAAACAACCCATCACGTTGTTGGTGGTAATGGTGTTGGTGGTGGGGGGGGGGAGTGCTGTACTCAAAGTCAGCTTATGTTCGTCTAATGTTTCAGCCAGCACACATGAAAGATGAATACCATAACATCAACACAGAAAACTGAGGAACAGCAGGCCAGCCATGGAGCAGAGTGATGCTCCGTTTAAGAGTTGTCTTCCAGCTGTGTGTGCTTTGACTCTCTCTTAAGCTGCTGTCCACTTTGTCATTGCTCTGTTGTGGTTGTGATTCCAGGCAGCGGGGCCACAGCTGTGGTACAGGCAGCCCTCTGCACCCCCAGACAGGAGCGTGTCGCCATAAAGAGAATAAACCTGGAAAAATGCCAGACTAGCATGGATGAGCTATTGGTGAGTACAATAAATATGGGCTTATTTTTCTCAGTCTGTGTGAACAGAGTGCTTTTGTAGCGCTCTCTAATGCTGCACTTTCCCTCTGATCAATATTATTATTGTTCTGTGTAAGCCTGAATATTAATTAATGCACATAAGAAGTTGTAATAAGTCATTTGCTGTAAGGTATATCACTGATTCCTATTACTATGGTTCCTTATATATAATAAACACGTGGCGATTAAAAGATAAAATGTTTGACATGTCATATCCTGACGTTTCTCTCTCACAATAGAAAGAAATCCAAGCGATGAGCCAGTGCAACCACCCCAACGTTGTCACCTACTACACCTCCTTCGTAGTGAAGGATGAACTTTGGTTAGTCATGAAGCTTCTGAGTGGAGGTGAGCTTCAGCTGCCGAGCTACACAGAGTCAAATCCCACATCTGATTATACAGAATGAATGCGTTGTGACTGTGATGATGATATGATGTGTTTAGCTGTCTGGGTTATAACTCACTTAGACTAGAGCTGTCTATTTATATCTACTTAGTTAAGGGGACAACTGGCAAGAAATAAGGCAAAGTTAAAGTAATTGTTGAATAAAATAATCAAACAGCTGCATTTCAGTCACTATTTTCCATGATGTATCCTAAAAAGACATCAGATCTTGCTTTATTACAGTTATGTGGAGGCAGTAGTACACTAGTGCTATAGTAAATAACATCTGTGGTCTGATGATGTTCCTTTTGCACATCCTTACGGCACTCACATGTGTTACTCTCTTTAATGTACTGCCTTTTACTGCTTAAAGGACAACAAGCACTTAACAGACAGCAATAATTTGTGCCTGGTCATAGATATTGATCATTTTACGACTCAGAGTAACACTGCAGCTGATTTGTGTTTCTTATTAATGTGTGAAAAATTAACTGAATATATTTTGTTTTCTGCTGTGTGTTTTTTTAAATTTTTTTTTTTAGGCTCTATGCTGGATATAATTAAGCACACAAGCAAAGAGGAGGACAGAAATCGAGCGCTAGATGAGCCTATTATTGCTACTATATTAAAAGAAGTCCTGGAGGGCCTGGACTATCTGCACAGAAATGGACAAATTCACAGGTAACACTTTTAACATTTTAACTTATTTTGGATAATGCTCCTACAGATAGTTTAGAGTATTTAGAGAACTTGTAACATTCAGAAGCTAATTAATTGAGATTCAAGCATTTTCTGATATTTCACCATTGTGGTTAAGGTTTAGGCACAAAAACATCTTGTTTGTGCCTCATGTTCATGAATTGTCACATATATATTATAGATAATCTGTTAAACATCTACAGACAAAGCAAAACAGATTATCCAAATAAAGTGTTACCATTTATTCGTTTATTATAAAAATTAAGAGTAGTAAGGGAGCCTGGCAGAAACAAGGTCAGTTATATGATGTGTTTGGAAGATAAAATGTTGTAATTGCACTGTAAGATGCTCTGGATGAGAGAGTTGCACAATTGGCTAAAGTTGTCTGACAATATAAAATTAAAACCAATCATCTAATTGTATTTATTAATCAGTGCAGTTGTTTTGTTCTGTAAAGTCAAGGTCACTGAAATTCAGGCTTCTATCAGTCCCTTGGGCAGAGTTCCAGATGGTGGTGGCTGTGGGACTAGTTTACACAGACGGAAGAATCAATGCTGCTCCACATGACTTTGTTGTTTGTGTGTATTTTGTTGACCTCAGGGATGTGAAAGCTGGGAACATACTACTGGGAGAAGATGGATCTGTTCAGATTGCAGGTGTGTTGAAGGCGGTACTACTGCTACACTAATGTTTAATTTAATCAAACTAAAATCACTGAAAACTGAATTAACAGATTGTATTTGTTCATTCAGAAGGTACAAAGCTAATATCCAGTTCTTTATCTGTCACAACAGTGGCTTAACACAATTTCAAGTTAAAAATACTGTTTTTTTCTCATTTCTCATTCTCGTTTATATTTGCTAAAAAAGTCTTGACAGCAGCCGTGGTCCTTTATTACAGAACAATACATTACAAATAATAAACATCCACCACATTAAACAAGCACAGAAATGAACACAATTAATTATGCATTATAGCAAGAACATTTTGTAATAAAAACTTCAGTTAGCTTTTGTTTATAACTGGTTAGAGAGACGACTGAGCCAAGTTTGAGCCTAGTCTGCAGGTCATTCCAAGACCAAGGACAATAGTAAAGTGCACTGCTTGTTTATCGTCATTTTCAGATTTTGGAGTAAGTGCGTTCCTAGCCACAGGCGGGGATATGACTAGAAACAAAGTACGAAAGACCTTTGTTGGCACACCATGCTGGATGGCGCCGGAGGTGATGGAACAGGTGAGTGTGTCTCTTCATACAAAAAGGCGGCGACATGTTTTAAACAACTTAAATCACAACATTAACAAAACGCTCCAGATACTTTTATTATGTTATATATAGATTATATTTGATATCACAGATTATTTTAATTTTATACCCACAGGTTCGAGGCTATGATTTCAAAGCAGATATATGGAGTTTTGGAATTACAGCCATAGAGTTAGCGACAGGCTCTGCGCCCTATCACCGCTACCCTCCCATGAAGGTGAGTGTTCTGGATGTGTCCTAATCACAAATGTCCTTGTAGCTTTCACCAGCACAAAAAATAAACTCTTGGCTTACTAAACATACTCATAAACCAGCTTGTATCGGTGAAGTTTTATCATGAACGTACTGAGAGAACACATTTTTACTTGCTTTTGCTGTGATTGTGAAACCAAGCAATTAATGAATAAGCAACCTTTTGTCTTGAGGAACTTAAGCATTTCTTCTACAAAGTTTCCTGCTTTGAGTTTCTTTTCCTCATCTGCAATATTTGTGTTGCTGCTGAAATGTGGGGGCGGTTTTGACCATTTTTTTCCCCCCTGTGTTTTTAGGTTTTAATGCTTACTCTACAGAATGATCCACCCACTCTAGAGACGGGTGTAGAGGACAAAGAAGTGCTAAAAAGATATGGCAAATCATTTAGAAAGCTAATAACTATGTGCCTTCAGAAGGATCCTGCCAAAAGGTTAGCACCACATTCCATATATCAACCAAATGTTTCAGTGAAGAGAGTTGATGCAATGTGTGATCAATAGAAAGCACCTGATTGATATTCAAAGAGTGCTCTGTTGTGATGTATTTTCAACAATTGTACTTTTCTTTATCTCTAGGCCTACAGCTGCAGAGCTTTTGAAGTGTAAATTCTTCCAAAAGGCCAAGGTATTTGTTTCATCTCAAATATTTGACTTGCCATCTTTTTTGTTATTAATGTTATCTCAACATTTATGTTTATGATGGTCAAGATCCAGCAAACAAATGTCCACGGACACTGTATTTATCCTAATATACTATTGCAGAAATAATTACCAGAAAAAGGAAAAAATAAATCCCTTATTTAATTCTATATCCTTGTATATGTCTATTGATTATACTGTAACACAGTGACTGCAACTTTCTGGACCGTTTATAGTGAAATGCTTAGTATTTTCAATAATGTAGTATAATAATGATTTATAAGTGTGTCCTGATGAGATAGAATAGTTATTTGTATCACTGTATTGTTTCCATTGCAATGGGTTTAGTCACTGGTCTAATTCTTAACATACTTAAAAACATAACTTAAAAACTTCCATACACCTTTTGTACTTCAACCAGCCCCATTAATTTTTTAGGGCTACCATTTAAAAACACAATACCTGGGATTTTTGTGACTCATTATTAGGTTTTCTCAGTTCACTATGTTTTATAATGATATTTTGATTAATAGTTTGATTTTGCTTCCTTGCAGAACAAAGAATATCTGGTTGAAAAGCTTTTGTGTCGTGCACCAAAGATTTCCCAGAGAGCGAAGAAGGTATGTTTACGCAAACGTTCCTTGTAAAATAACTCAGTTATTGACTAAACATGAACAAATTATGGCAGAGTGCCGGGATCGACTGAAGTATTCCTCTCCACCAGAGTGTTCCATTTACAGTCAACACGAGCTACGCACTCTGACTTTCTTCAGCAGCTCAAACACTTCGTGCACAAACTGTTGTGTAGATTATGTAAAAATATGGGTCACTGCAGCATAATAGTCAAACGGCATTGATGTATGGACACATATTGTGTCAGTGTCTCCCAGTGCAGCTCTCTCTCCATGTGGCCCAATAAAGGCAGACAGGATTAAATGAATTGGTAACATTAGATAACAGAGAGAGGACATTATTGCTTGCTCAGTTGCCCACTGGTCACAATTTAGTGGGAGGAAGTGCAGTTTTCAGGCACAGCTGATATTGGCTTCACATAACACTCCGCCTGGATGGCCAGGACAGAAATGGGAACAGAGGGCCATTGCCGGGAGGCAGAGTCGCCGGGTGGAGGGGTGGAAATTCACTGACTGGTCGGGAGTAAATGGAGGGCATAGTGGATAGCAGGGTTGTTGCTGTGTATGACGTTAACATTTACGCACGGACAGGGCAGAGTGTCAATAAAGAGGAAGGGAACTGTTGTGGGAATGGCATAATGTCATTGAGCTTTGTTTATGTGGTAACCACAAGCATCTAGCAGTCATAACAATTAATGGAAAGGTACTTATTGCTAAATAGGTATGTGGATTTCCTATATTCAGCTTTGCCAATACAGTGTGTAACAGTCTAAATGTTTTCCAGTGTATACATCCGAAACAATGGCGGTTTGTGAATATACTTTTACAGACTAAAACTTAGACTAGAAAGATTCAGCAGATTTTTTTAGTCACATATATAAGTACGTATAGTGAAACGTTGTTGCTTAAAAATACCTAAATGATAAAAGCTAAGCTATAAACAAAATACCAGATAAAAATATACCAAAATAAGCAAAATGTACAAAAATAATTAGATAGTAAGCATAGTTAAAAGTGAATATTTATCCCAAAATGTAAATGTACTATTACTGGGCGCTTACTGTAATAATGAT
>NW_023340095.1:13216892-13244412 GCF_004916995.1 Morone saxatilis | reverse complement strand
TTAAAAGTGCAGACAGCATGCACATCTTATACAGTCAGGTAATGTCTGGTTTACTTGATAGCTTCGGTGGATGAAATGTTTGAGCCTCAGAGCCCGTGTCCTTGTCATTTTGTGCTGATTTGACCTACAGAGTCATCTACATTATACATTCAGCAAACATTGCCCAAAGCTTGCAGATTGCATTCTGGAATAGATCACGTGAATTGAAAAGGGAGATGGCAGATCCTCTGGTCAGCTGTCACCAACAAAGTAATTTTAAATGAATACTTTATCTTATTAAAGGAGGGAATAATTTCCAAAACAAAAAAAAGAAGGAAGGAAGGAGGACTAGAGGAAATTACCTCTTACAGAACTGACCAACAATATTTGTCATATTTGAAATATGATTTGAAAATGTCATACATACATACATACGTATACATGTGAGTTGAGTAACCAGCAGAGGGCACCCTGACACCCACAATAGAGCTTCCCAATGAGAAAATTGGAGGGAGGCTTTATTGTTTAAATATTAGACATTAGTGACTAACAACCAATGTGGGCTTCAGTCATTGATTTGTTACATATTGAAAACCTGAAAGGGATTAATATTGAGTTCAAATGTATGGTCCAGTGCACATATGATGATGGAATATGGATTGAGTTCTGCGTGGATGATTTCTGAAGCCTGATTTTAAAATACAGGGCATTTTACCTGTGCTTCACTCTTATCCCCTGCAAACTCTGATAGCAGTTATTACTAACACTCACACATTCTGATCTTATAATGTTTCTATTCCTACATTTAGAGTGGGAAGATTATGTTAGCCGCATGTTCTGTGTGTTAGTTTATGTCAGTCGGCCACTGAGTGCATTGATCTGTGTCTGTTTTGCTCAAGGACCCCGAGCAGAACTGGGGGAGCCTTGGTTCTATGTCAGGTTTGGAAAAAAAACCCGACACCACCAGAAGGGTAGTGCTTCTTTAACTTTGACCTTCCCTAAAGCTGGGTGAATTTTTATGACCCCAGTGCTAGTGGCTTCCAGTTTGTGTGTGCTGTCTCTTCTGTAACACTGTGGTGCTGTCATATCTTAGCTCACGCTGGTAGACTAGTCATGTGTGGCTTGTCTTACAGACTGTAGAACTGCAGCAAATTACAGGCTTTAGCAATGACACTGCCATACTTACCTGCTTTTATATGCTGGTTACAATTTGCAGTTGTGTTACTACTGTTTAACCAAGTTTAAGTAATCTCTCCTATGTTGCCTCTTCATATGAGTTTTCTCTTGTACTGTGCTGTACCCAAGCTGTGCCTACTAAACTGATATAGTTGCTTTAAGCTGTTTTTTAAGTCAGTGTACTATATATCGCCAATGTTTTGATGACATTCATACTAGTAACGTTTGAAAATGAGCCAACACCATATATCTGTCTATCTTTTTAAAAAATCTTTTTCATAAATGTTTATATAATTATATTTTTCTAACCTTATAATTTCTTTATATCATTATTAGATATTAAAATACATTTGAAGCAATAGTAATAATAAAGTGAGACCCCTCCCCCACCCAAACAATAGCTTATCAATGAAAAAAGTATGCAAGGAAAAAGTTCTGTTCTCTGATTAATCCCATTCTGCTTTGGAACCACAACCAGCTGGACTGATTATTTCCAGACCACAGCAGCTTATTTCTGCCATCATGACAAAAATTCTCAGTTTCTTGTTACAACATGAAAAGTTTTTTGTTACAACAAAATTGTTTTTGTGTTATATATAATAATATAAGTTATTTTTCATCTTATTATGACATATTTTCAAATTTTTACTGCATACCATATTATTAACATTATGTTTTATCTTTACTGATGCAGGCTACAGTGTCATCTCTGGTCTCTTTCTTGTTATACCAACATACCAATTTATAGCACTGCAAGAAAGTTTTATGATTTCGCAAGATAGCAGAAGTGATATGTTATTATAACAAGAAAGTTTTGCGTAAAAGTACCAATACCAGTACCCAAAATTTCTCCGATACAGCCTAAACTTCTGCGTATGGGCGAGTACACAAATCTGTGCACCGACCTAATACCACATAATTTATTAATCCCCGAAAATGGACTTTGCTACTTCTGAGCAGTGTCCCGTTCAAAGTTTTTTTCCCAGAATAGCAAAGTCATGACAAAAGGCTTTAACCTGAGCCAGGCCATACGAAATTATAGCAATCATACAATCCTACTCTGTCTGTGTGTGTGTATATGAATATATATATACCGAATTTTAACGCAAATGTATCGCATCAGTAATCTGTATCGACCGATATGCAAAGTTCAAGTATCGAAATCGGGATCGGGAAGGGAAAAAATTGGGTAGTGATAACAAGAAAAATGTCATAATAACATGAAAAATATCTTGTTATGCCATGAAAAGGATCTTGTTACAAGAAGAAACTGAGCAGATGTTTAGTTTCTCCCATGGATGGGATCCCTCAGCTCATTAAAAGGGTCCCAGTACTCCAAAAACATTCAGAACCACTGCTCTAATATCAACCTAATGCAATCATGGGTAAACCACAATGTGCGTGCAGGTTCAATTAAAAAAAACAATGAATGACATCATTAACATTATGCGTGCTGGCTGTGTGTCCAGGTGAGGAGAGTCCCAGGCTCCAGTGGGCACCTGCACAAGACGGAGGATGGAGACTGGGAGTGGAGCGATGACGAGCTGGACGAGGGCAGTGAGGAGGGCAAGGCAGCAGTGAATCAGGGCAGGGTAGGTGAGACCTCCAACAAAAAACGCGTCATTCATCATCAAGATTAGGTTTTAGATTCACCTTTATTTGTAAAACTACATAGTGAGCATCGGAAATAAAGAATCGGAGTTATTAAGGTGCTGGTCATTATTGTTGCACGTCACGTCTAACCTGTAGATCAAACTGTTATGTCATTTCCCCTCCGTCTTTGACCTGGTTCACCCCCCCCAAATCAGTCAGTGTTTTTCGGTTAGCAGATGGTTTATCTCTGAGAGAGCCTGTCATGAGGTCGCTGTAATGAGCTGGAAGATTGCTGCAAGGATTTGAGGCAGGAGGAAGTAGACAGCTATGATCAAAGAGCCCTTTGATAGATATACTCAGCTTTAATGTATGATGCAATAAGTAATACGTTCCCAAAAGTAAGGACTTAAGAAATAAGTTGTTGCTGATAGTATTTTCACAAGGATGTTTTTTTTATGTTTCCTTTCATCGATCTCAGGCTTGTTACTTCTCAGCAGTTGTACTGTACATTTTTTAGAAAAGTAAAAACAGACGGATGGGCAGATGGAGAAACAGACAGGAATACTGAAACATGCACATTATACATTTTCTTGGTCTTTTAGAAACTTGAAAAAAAATCATTATTTCTGTGTACCTATGAATATGAACATTCAAATGTGTGTTTGATTTTTCCCTCCAGTCACGAAGGGTCAAAGATGAGGCCAGAGATGTGAGTCAGCTCTTCCTCTACACCGATTTTAACATACAATTAAATGTATCTTTGAATTTTGGTGAAGAGACAAATAAGCTTTATCCTTTCTGCTGCTTTATAATTTGGTAACTTGGAAGAGGGGCATTTTTGGAAATGCAATTATACAGCCTACTTGGGCTGAAGCTTTGTGTAAGAATCATGAACTCAATTATGAATGTTTATTTCACAACACATTTTTATGCAGTTTAATCAAAACAGCCAGGCACCTGTTTTAAACTGTCTGACAAAGCCAGAAAATGACTCCTCGTGGATTGTTTTAAATTGACTTTCCTGTGTTTTCTTTAAAAGATTTGATATTTACCAAGGATGTAATCGCATTTGCACAATTCTGCCTCTCATTTTGTTGCTCCTAGAATGAGGAGAATGCCAACAGTGTCCCTATTGAAGGGTTGTCTATTCAGCATCCCCAGGTGAGGGATTCAGCAGCAGCACTAATTTGTCATGATTCAATGACCTTGATGCACCACTGATTGTCTGTGTGTGTTTGTGCACATCCATGCTGTACATGTGCACATGTGTCAGTGGGTAAATGTGTGTGTGTGTGTGTGTGTATGCGCACATGTGAATGTCGGCCTCCTGGAGCTCCTGGATGCTCTCAGCAGTAATAACTCAGAGTAAATGGCTGTCTGCCTGACAGTGCCAGCTCACTGCCTGGGTGTATCTCATCTAAAGACTCTCTGCCATTGCAGGCCATTTTCTAAGGCTATTGTCATTTTGAAAATGAGCCAGAGCAGTTTGAGGTGTAGTCTTGTGCTCCAGTAAGGAATTAACTCTGACAGCTACTCAGCAGTCATTTCTTACCCCTAATGTCTATTCTTTGCCATACAAAGAGCCCATTTGTAAGATGGTAGTGATAACGGTGATAAATCCTTACACAATACACCTTTATGTATTGTTCCTTTTCTTTTCCCATAAAACTTTCCCTGCAGCTGCAATAAATGGAAGACATTTTTCAGAAAAAATAAACCACATCGGCTGAGTGTACTTTCACTGCCGCACACACTTTGTGGTTTGTGTTCTCTGACGATTTGTGTGCAAAGCTTCTTCGTCTTGTTCACAGAAAACAGTGTTGTTTGTCTGATCTCTCAGTCCATTAGCGGACCATGTCAGCTCATCAAAAATGTAAAATCATCAGGTGTTTTCTAATGCAGGTTGAACCGTATGAGGATGCACCCTACATTCAAGGTGCTGTGAACATGGTACTACGGCTAAGGTGAGGCAGATATTTCTTTTCAGATCATTTTCTCAACCATCTGCAGATCTTCTCGTGGCAACACGGTCTCAAAAAGCTGTTCAAACATCGCCGTGGAAATAAAAGCATAAACACACAGCAGATTTACAAATGACCTAACATGCAGGCTATTAATACAGCTAATGATATTTGCCTGTTACGGAGGAGATCTGGCATTGCCATGGATCCCTTCACGTCCCTTTGTCTCACTGGTCGTGTCGTAGGGAGGAGAGCGTTACACTTCATTGGTTCTCTGGCTGTGCCCCACAATCTGCTTTCCTTCTTTCATAGCAACCTTTGCTTTCTTGCTGTAGCATTCCAGACATTGCTGCTTATGAACATATTTTTTTAATGTGGAGGCTTGTGATTCAGCCCGAGAATGATAAATGTAGATACTTCCTGTTAGAAAACACAAAATGTCAATGCCCTTTCACTTTAAGGTGTGTAATAAGGGAATACAAGGCTGATGTTCACATTACAAATACATTATCTTTATCTAATACACGTTATATATTCCCTCTCCCTCTTGCTCAGTGCGCAAACACACCAATAGAGAAAGAGAGAGTACATTTTCAGTGATGTAGCAACAGACAATGGGGCATTTTTGGTTAGTGGAAAGTCTGCCTGTAGCTCCCTGATGAGCTGGTTGCAGAACACACTCTTGGTTGAACAGACATCTGAAGGTGCCTCCCCAGGCATCCAGCATAGCACAGAAAACTATTTTATTCTGTGCTTACTAACAAAACAGTGGTCTGGATGTGACAGGAGACAGCTGATTGGTGGCCAGCAAAGAGTCGTTATTTTAACCTGGTGATTAAGATAAATTGGCAATTTTCAGTGGTTCTGGCTTTGGTTCCTCTGTTTCATAATTTCTTTTTTTTGATTAAATGATGTTTGGTTGATCTGTTGATTTTATGGCTCAAACACAAGAAGCAGATTCGATGTGATTTCCAATACTACAATTACAACATAAACCTTCATTGTGGCTCTTATTAAATGTATAAATACTGTTGTCCTGGTAACTTCAGAACGAGCGTGTAAAAATGTGTCAAAGCAGAGCCGTGCAGAAAATGCATTAATTTCTACAAAGAAATGCATTCACTGTGTTTAATATGATCCCAGCATTAGGCTGTCAGATCGTCTCTCTGGTTTGTCAGCTAGAATATTCAGTAATAGAGGTGCAGACATGTGATGGATGCCTTCTTAGATGTAAGTCAATAAAGCTTGATGGCATTTTTTCCCCCTATAAATATGAGCGTTTCAAATTCTCATATACTGTTTGCCCTGTAGGATTACTAAGACCTTTCACTATATCCTCTTCTTTGACATGTATAACATAGCGGATGTGTTAATGATGGGATTTTTGCTTTATGCTTTATATTCCCTGAACTAGAAAAGATACACTTGAACATGACACTGTATTTGATGTAGCGGTAAGATAAGCGAAACCTTTTGAAAGGATGAATAACATTAAGCTCTTTGTGTACAGTTTATTTCCAGTTTATCTCCATCTGAACAGCAGATGTTATGCTGACATAGAATCAGTAATTTTAAGAGCGTTTTGCTTTATTTTGAATGGGAAGTGCAAGGGAACAGGTTCTGAGCTTTCTGCCTGGAAATGTTTCTTTAAGAGAAAATTCACTTTTTTTTTTGTTGAGAAGGATTTGGCTGGTATGTCTTAAAGTGAATCAGCACAGAAGGTATTATAAGATGAGAGACTGCATTCATATTTTGGGATTTTCTTTGGCTGTGTTCCTGTGTTTTGGGGGCAGAACAAGATATATTTATGGCCACAAATTGTGTGAGGCTGCATAAGAAGGAGGGTGATTAAATGAAATATATGTCTGGAATATCAATGTTGTTTTTGCTAAAATTGCTTTTTAAAACCATTTGTTGTCAGGTAAAATATAATAAATAATAATATAGAATACAAACAACAACACAACAATAAAACCTAAATTGTAAAAAAATAAAAAGGTAATTTATTGCAGAAAAAATATGGTCCTTGAATTTGTAAAAGATTAAAGTTAAATGGTGAATCTATGAAAGTAATTGCATTTGAGAGAGAAAAATAAACAACTAATTGGTCTCCTCTCTCAGATAATGAGGGAGTTCAGCCGATTAGCATGAGTTTATGGTAATATGATCCCCTCAGTAGCAGAAACAGGGGAACAGCAGCAGCATGATTGGATTTATGTCAACATTTTGCTTGGAACTCATTCAATCTTTTCTTTTTTACAAAGGCACTGAGGTCTCCTGAGAATCGTATTGTCAGCAGTTTGAAGGGGAAGTTCAGACTTGCATAATATGCTTGCTGCTGGTGCAATGACATTGAAGCTTAAATAGCCCAAATAGCACGCATGCAAATTGATTTCACTGAGCAGTTCAGTCCAGAGGTGACATTTGCATGTTTTTTTTCTAAAGGTTCTTCTTCATAAAGGGTAACTAGAAGTTGACAAATGTCAGGGTAGCTTCTGAAATATCTTCTTCATAAATGAGTCAGCCATAAGCCTGAAGTTGAGTTTACAGGAGACAAACAAATCCTATCCACCTCTGCACAGGCATCTCGCTAGGTGTCACTAGTATAATAACAAGGACGATGATCCCTCATTGGCTTATGATTGCATATATTTTGGGGTTTTAGCCTGTTAGTTGGACAAAACTGTGACAGATCTTTTCACAATTTTCTCACATTTATGTTGACTAACGTATAAGTTAACTGTTGTCACATTAATTGGTTATAAAATAATTTAAGGTAATGCTTTATTTTATGGGACCTTAATTTGCCAGGAAGTTACCTTGAAAGAAAAGTTTAAACCCAAGTAAATATTTAGTCAGTGGTCATTTATTATTGGAAACTGTATTCTCCACATTTGTTGAATTTTAAGTTTGCCTCTAAGCATTTTTTAATGTTCAGCTGACCTGCTGTTCACTGACTAAAAGACCCCCTAGGTTACGGTAGCAATTAGTTAGAATTAATTAATTGAAACCCTGGAGATGATACACTGTCTTCATTTTCCTATAATTAATAAGAAAAATAATGCTTCTTTTAAGGAAGGTTCATTGAAATTATCAGGAAAATACTGGCAAATTATGCACCTGTAAAATAAGTAGGGTTGGTTTCTGCCCTACTAACATTTGAACACATTTAACTGTTAAAATACAAGTGAATACAATTGGTTACCCCTTTCTTTGATATGCTATTAAGATATGAGCTTTGGTTACTTTTTTATTTTATTTATAACAGTTGATTTTCCCCTGAGTCTGGAAAGGGGTTAGGATTCAGTGTCAATGTGAATAAAACTATGTAGCTTCAGTAGGGCAAATGTTTGTTGGCCTTGGTATCATAGTGTGTTGTGTTTTCTGTAATATATCTACATTTGTCTTGCCTAAAAATATCCAGTAGTCAGTAATCTCTGTGACTGCCAACAATGCAGGGCTGCAATGCTGACAGCAGTAGGACATTTTTGAAAGGTTGCCTTAGAGATATCACCAGTCTTCGTTATGTTTCCCAATGAAATGTTTATTAAAGCCTGTCACATTATTAGTGGGAAAGCAATCTGCCCACTTTAGGATTACACTGTAATATGTTTTGTCCTAAACCTGCCTTTGTCTAGAGGGATTATACAGTCATATCAAATACGCAAGTTAGTTCACAATGTGTCAGAAATACTAAGGCGTTTGGTGGGTGAAATGATAATTTTTTACTGCTGTTGAACTGGAAACGAAATCTCCAGAGTGCTCTAGATCATACACGTCATGACAGAGTTCAGTCTACTATATATGGCTAATCCCAAAGGATCCTCACGTAGTCTGACAGAATGCTTTCTAAACACTGTTGGTTTTCTTCAGAGGAGGCAGAATTTAGGCACAATCTATCTTGGCAGGGTTATGATCCTCTGACATACGTGTGGCCTCGCCTTGGCAATGTGCACCTACTGCTTCCACTGCTGGGAATAGAGATGTTGTTTACGTCCATCTGCTCCACCAGAGTTTTACCCAGTTCTTTTTCAACCATAACTCTCTAAAATGAAAAAAGTCTGACTCACAGCTGAGCTGATAGTAAATCCTCACTCCCACTATTTTGTATAGACTTGCTGCTAATACACTGAATGCAGAATGCATTAGCTATGTGTGTGTTGAATTATGGCTCTGTCTCATCTGAAATGAGGGCTGTGGGCTGGCCATGTGATTTATTTAACTAGATTACAAACCAAATTAATCCTCTCCTACCACACGTTTTTTGGGTTGCGCTGACATGTCCTGCTTTCATAGATACTGGCCACTCCCCTGTCACACACACATTTTAAAGACCTATTTCTAATGCAAGTGATGCAAATAAATGCAAGTTGATGCTGCAAAGACGGGAACAGTTTTAATGCAGTCAGCCAAGTCAAGCCAAGTTTATTTTTACATTTTACTGCAGTCTATGGTTGAGATACATACCACCTTAAAGTTACAGCTACAACACTGAAATCATGTTTAGTCACATTTAATCTTCACAGAACATTTAAATAGCTAAATGCAGAGAGATAAGCAGATGCCAGCATTTTCTGCAGTTCTCCGTGTAGTCCTTTCAACTCTGCTGTATACATCTTAGTGGATGCAGCAGGTGTGAGGTATGCAGCAGAAGCAGTTATACAGCTGTTACCTTCATACTGCTCAGTATGTGGAAAACTACTGAGCCATGTCCTCTGCACATTCTCCACTGCTACAGCACATTTTGCCCATGCAACTCATTTATTAAATCATTGCTTTAGTTACTTGGGTAACAGTCATTTATATTTATATATAAATAATATATATCATATATAAGGGAATAATGAATGTGTACTCTGCAGTTTTAGTGAGGCCTTTCAGCTAATTGTTTGGGTTTTCTTGCCCTCAACTTTACTGTTTTTGTTCACTCTCACTGCTCTTATTAGTGCCATTTTCAGCAAAAAAAACAAAAAAAAAATCAACTGTACGCTTCCTGCCCAGCACCAAAGGGCACACAGTTAAAGTTAGTGGATCTAATGGAGCATTAGCAGCAAAAGAGCTCGATATTTTCAGTTTTAAAAGAGTGAATATTGGAACATTTTTCAGGTGAACACAAACATGACTCCAAATGAATGCTGCTGCTTGATGACTAAATATGCCATTGTTTGCTAATACGTTCGCCATATCAACTTTATGAGGTGATAGTGTGTTTACAGCTTGTTGTGGCCAAAAAATATTTTTAAGGATAACAATTTCATACTTGTTTTCTACTTGTCTCTGCTTCCTTTTAAATATTTGTGCCCAGAGGACACTCATAGAAACACAAAATCTAAATCTGAATTTTCAGATACTACTTGTTCAGTCACACCCTTTTCTCTTTTTTCCCCCAGGAACTCGAGAAAGGAGTTGAATGACATCCGGTTTGAATTCACTCCTGGACGAGGTAAGAGCTTTTTCTAGATTTAAATGTGCTGTTCCGTTTTTGATAACATCTTCAGGCACTGTATGTAATGGGTCGTTTGTGCTCATGACAGTATCTAATTCAATATCTAACACAATTACCTTCTAAGTGGAATGTTGCAGGCCCAATATTTGTCATGTTATTCCCTCACAAGACACCGCTGATGGCGTTTCCCAGGAATTGTTCTCAGCCGGCCTTGTCAACGGGCACGATGTTGTTGTTGGTAATGTTCCACCTCTTTATTTTGGTAAATTGTGTTGTCTGAAAATTCTAAGCTCATGTACCATAAAGAATCATTTAGGGAGTATCAGGCTTACTAGAAAGAGAGAGATTGACGTTTATCTCAGTTTGCAGAAACTGAGACAACAAAAATTGATAGAAACTTACATTGTTTATATACATTGCATTTTATTTTAAAATGATAAGTTAGCCTAACTTATACATGTTAGCTGGTATGGGAATTTATCACATTAAATTATTATGAATTATTATTTTTTTAGCATTCTCTTTCTCCTGTTGCACAACATGTACTGAAATGTAATAATACTTGATATTATTTATATAACATGTTGTTGTTGTGTGCCCTGCATTACAGTTGCTGCTAACCTTCAGAAGATTGTAGATGACCCAACTACCTACAAAGTATTGACCTTTAAGCTGGTGAGTTCCCAGATGATTGATGGTTGATGACACCCTCACGGGTTTGTCCTGGCTGACAATGTCCAGCCATAAACAGCTCGTTGACGAAAGGTTCAGGGAGAAATGTGAGCGCTTCGGCATGAAAACAATGTTTTGTTGGTGAAGGAGATATTACTAAGTAAGGCTGGGGGGCGATCGTGACACCTACCCCATTACTGGATGGTTGATTCAACAAAAACCTTTTTCAATATCAACATAACGTGAATTTTGTTCTTACAAGGTTATGACCCTTTGATCCATATTGCAGACAAATGTACTATATATACTAGAGTTTTCTTGTTGAACTGTAGATTAAACTTGTTCTGAGCACTTTTTAGAGTACTGACAAATGAAAATGTTAAGCTTTTATATAATAATACCTTTTCTTCTAGTAATAAAGTTAACAATATAAATATAAAACAGCATAGACACTGTTTAACAAATATACATCATTGTGATATATATATAATAATTCTATATTATTCATATAGAGTTTGTATAGATGTACATTTTGATATGTTTACAATCATAAACTACCTTTGACAAAAAGAGAAAAAGGCTAAGGTTAATGGACATTTAGCCCACGGGAAGTAAGTAAATAAGTAATTAAGATTTATTTTATATCTGAACAGCTCTGCATCAGGAAAATATACCTGTTTTTGAAAATAATATATACAATGTCCAATTGTGTTTTGTGTATTATCCATGGATAAGAGTGTTACAGCCTTGACAGCCTAATTTAATCTCCAGCAGAAACTGAA
Source organism: Morone saxatilis (assembly GCF_004916995.1). Taxonomy (NCBI): domain Eukaryota; kingdom Metazoa; phylum Chordata; class Actinopteri; family Moronidae; genus Morone; species Morone saxatilis. The sequence continues at coordinate 13,232,803 of NW_023340095.1, read as the reverse complement.
GGTCAAACACAGTTTTCAACTGACAGCAGTGCTGTTTTCTACCCACTGTCTTCTCTCAGTGATGCACCTTGTTAAGTCACCAATCTGCAGTTCACCCGTGGGCCACTGATTCGGAGTACAGTAATGTTCATTTGAAGTCTGCATGAGATTCAGACTCACTTTGTTAATTCATCTACAACGAGGACAGATAAAGTGAATGTTGTGTATGGGCCACTTTTAGAAGTCACCTTTATATGGCTATTAGAGAAACAATTTTGGGGAAAAAGAAGCACTAATGTCAGTCCTTCTGGATTTGACAGAACTATGTAAATTATGTTTTATTGACCTTTCTGTATTTGTGGGTAAACAACATCTGTGCTTTGGGTCACAGTGCTTTTCAAAGTGACCTTTCTGCCATGTTTGCCTTATCAGCAGCTAGTGGGTGTTGCAGGTGGACCAGTCTCTGGAGAGTCAGGGCGAGGGAAGAGCTGGATACAGCATGTAAATATATGGACAGGCCTCAATTTCCATATGTTAACTCTGCTCCACTGCAGGCAATGCAAAAACTGCATTTCTAAGCGAAGAGTTACGAGTGCAGTGTCACAAAACCCAGGGAGTTAGAATAATTACCCTCGCTAGGGGAACCGTTCGTAACACTTTATGCAGACAATTTATGGTGTGGGTGGCACTAGAGCAACTTTATGACTTAACAGGGCAAGAGGTCACTATGGACTCACAAAGAGTAGCCTGTTTTCATTACAGTCCCTCCATTTTGATCAGACAACTGCAGAGCTCTGAGACCCCCAGAGAGATGGAGTGTCTCTCTTTGATCAGGTGTGATTTTCCAGAGGCCGGCAGGTGTTAGGCCACTCATTCGCACTGGCTTTTCCACAGAAGGAGAGCTGAATAAAAAAGAAAAACCCTGGTTTTCAGGGAACACATATATCTAAATGCGTGCTGCCTTTAATATTGCCTCTGTGCGTAGCATCTGACCAGCATCAAAATTGGGTTCACATCAGGGGCTGGGAGGTTGAATTGTCAGTAAATATTGCGCTTTGTCACTGGCAGCTGTTGAAGTTTAGAGGTGATGCGCTACATGGCCAAAAGTATGAGGACACCCAAACATTGTATGAACATTTTATTCCAAAATTATAGGCAATAATGTGCTGCGGTAATAGCCTCCACACTGCTTGGAAGGAGGCTCTACCAGATTTTGGAACCTGCTTGCTGGGCTTTGTTCCCGTTCAGCCACAGGAGTAGAGAGGTTGGGCACAGATGTTAGGTGATGAGGCCTGGCTCGCAGTCGGTGTTCCAATGCATCCCAAAGGTGTTTGATGGCATTTGAGGTCAAGGGATCTGTGCAGACTAGTCAAGTTTCATTTCTTTATAGACATCAGTTTGTGCACGGGGAGCATTGTCCTTTCCAAATTATCGCCACAAAATTAGAAGCACATAAGACACAACATGTCATAAGATTTCCTCTCATTGTAACTAATGGGACTAGCCCCAAACTAAAGGTACACACATTTGGTATATGATGCATACAATTTGATGATATACATGTATGTTTTAATGTGTGCAAACTACAATGAGATAAAGACTTACATCTTCACATTTAATCTAACAGCATAATATGGACGGTCCAACCTGATATACTGCAGCAGAAATGGTGCCAATACTGACCTTATTAAACAGACTATTGGCCAGATGTGACACATTAAAATACTGTTTCTTATTCACTTTATATTATACTATTTTTTTATTATACTATTATTTTATAAACCTTTTAAAACAATGTTGTTAACATTTTAACATCATTTTAACAGCCTGAAAAGATTGTTGATGTCAATGTCTCCATTTATGGATAGAATATAAGGTTGCAGATATACGCCTATATTCTCATTGTTATCAAATTCTGTGAAAAGACCAAAGCCAACAATGTGTTTCTCAATACTTTTCAGTGCCTACCCTGTTTGTGAGCATTTGGTCCTGCTGCTAATCCAGGGTGTTACACTACAGCTGTTCTAGAGATTTTGCAGGATTAGTTCTCTTGATGGAGATGAGTGGGTCAGGATGCAAACTAGCCACGTTGACCCTTGCAATGTTTTTCTCTCGCAGGCATCCGGCTGCGATGACACAGAGATCCCGGACGAGGTGAAGCTGATCGGCTTTGCACAGCTAAGTGTTAGCTGATGCCTGAAGCAGGTGAGACAGGGGAGACAGTTCAGGGCAGACAGACTGAGGAACAAACCACCACTTCCTGCAACATCCTCCCCAACACCCTCCTTTTAAAACTCACTCCACCTCCTCCCTCACACCTTTTTTTCACCTTTCCCTGAGGCCAAGCTCTGCCACCGCCCCGCCTTCACCTCCTTAGCGCCGACTTCCCTGCTCACTGCTCCCTGACCTTTAACCTTAACAACATTCCACCGCCCAGCGCACAGACCGGGATCAGGATACAGCCCAGGAACTTAAAGATGTACTCAGGTGGTGACATAAGGAGATTAAGATGTAGCTTTGAATGTTTTATTTATTTTTTTCTTTTTCTCATTTTTGTTTTACACCATATTACCTTTGTGTTCAGCAAAGCTCTCATTATTTATTGAAATGAGAAGAGTATTTTTAGTTTGTTTCTCACGCTGTTTTGTTGCCACAGTGAAAACAAATTTGCTTTGACTCGCATCTCACGAATCCACTCATTTGTGACGTTTCCCTGAGGTCTATGTCAGAATGTAAGATTCAGTTAATTTATGGGGAAAAGCACATTTTCATAATAACGTAATGAATGTCTAAAAAGATAATGAATTGTATTTCTGTGTCGAGACCCGTTTTACATTGACAAAGAAGGGAACCCTTTGCTTGAGTGTGCAGAAAACAAAACGAGACCTGGATGCTACTGTGTATAATTTGCTGCTCTCGACAGTGCTAATGCTTCAAAATGTTAGAGGTGCCTTGTTCATTTTTCTGTGCCTAAGAAAGTAGTCAATGAGTGAGACCACAAAGAGCAGAACCCGCTGATTACCATTTCACAATGTATTACTATTACAGCAATGACACAATTCAAGTCAAGTATCTTAACTTAATGAGACAAGCTACAATGCACTTTTGGGCTGAGTGTGTGCGCCCGACCAGCAGATGCTTAGCCCCTGGAGACAAGTTAATGTGTGCTTTTGTCATCAGACAAATAAAACATAAGAGAACCTGTAGCCAATTAATCTGCTCTGGTTGACGCATATTCAGATGCCAGGTTAATAGACAAAACCACAACAGTTTAATTTTCTTGCTCTGTCCTGCTGCACTACAAAAAACTTTTTTTTCTCCCAAAAATATAGTAGTTTCTAAAAATGTACTGTATGACAATGCATCTGAGGATGAAACCAAAAGGCAACTATTGAAAGGGTGACGAGCCATTTGTTTGTCCAAACAAGTCCAGTAGTACTAAATTATTTTTAAGTATTGAGGTGGTAAATATTAACTTCTACTAAATTCTTTATTATAAAGTAATTTATTGTGTTTTTTTATGTACAGTATGTGTACCATTTCAGCATATTACCCGTTCCCTCTCTGTAATCAGCTGATGTCAAATTTCTGACAAGGAGCAACAATAAAGAATTGCTATTATTTAAAAAAAAGGTGTGGAGTGTTTACTTTTAGCTGACAGTGTCATAACATACTCAATTATAACTTGATACGACCTACACTAAAAGTTGTTTTTTTAAAGGCATATTGGCTATAAAAGGCCAACTCACAGCTGTAATTTTTCCTCAAGTATACACCACGGACACAAGAGCCAAGTCAATTTTATTTATGTAGTCCAATATCATAAATTTGCCTCAGAGGGGTTTTTACGATCTGTACAGCATACGACACCTTCTCCCCTTAGAGCCTTGATTTAGCTAATGAAAAAAATTGCCTTTTTAAAGCAAAAAGCAGCTAACCTTTAAGAGTAAGTTTGGCTACAGTGTCATTAGCTTATTGTAGCTAATTTTATCCAATGTTAGCAAACTTCATATGGCTATTACTGTGTAACTGACAAGATGAGTGAGCTTGCTGACTTTGTTAGTCTCTACTTGTGCTTCTGTTAAAGGTCCAGTGTGTAACATTTGGGAGGATCTATTGTCAGAAATGGAATATAGTATTTATAGGTATGTTTTCATTAGTGTATATTCACCTGAAAATAAGAATTGTTTTTGTTACCTTAGAATGAGCCGTTTTTATGTTGCTGGTCTGCCATGTTGAATCACCATGTTTCTACAGAAGCCCAGAACTGACAAGCAAATATTTGCAGCCACACACTTCACAGCCTGATCTCATTCCCAGGGTATCAAATATATACGCGAGCAGTGTTCAGTTAGTTGCAATCTGAAACTTCACTGCTAGAAATCTTACACACTGGTCCTTTAAACTATGTTTTAGCATTTACCCTCATACCCCTGTAGTTTCAGTTTGTAGCCAAATCTTTTTTGTATTTCAGAAAGTTACATAGGATTATTTTTTTAAATAGCTAAAAAACATTTCATAATCACTGTGAAACAACCTGCTCTTCAATTACAGATACTGTCACTACCACAAACTACCTAAGGTAACCCTGGGAACTCGAAACAAGTAAACAAGTAAAAGCAGTAATATAACTTTAATTATTCAAGTATTTGTTTTTTAATATAAAAAACATACAATATATGACAACAACCCCTTGCGGGATAGATGCTTTCACAGTAAATGTCACATTAGCTTATAATTCTACAAAACTTTTGTAAAAGGAAATGAAAATTTGGCAACGAAAGCCATGTTTTCTGAAAGACACAAAATCTTACCATGATGTCAGTATGGTGCTTGAGTAATCACTGATATGCCAGATACATTATGATAATACATCCAGTCTGTAATGGTCTTAGCTACAGTTCATACTTGCACAACATGATACTGTATTATTTCTCTTGATGTGTGGAGGAGTTGAGCTGCTGATGTACAGCATATATAACCAACAGCAGCAGCTGGTGTAATGAGGAGCTGGTAGCTGAAAAACACAATTATATAAAAGAGGAAAAAAAAACAAAATGCATCCCAAACAAGACAAATATACATCTGACTTTTTCAGAGAGAAGAGGCATTGAAATTATGACAATATGTAAACAAAAACATTAGGCAAATTCCATCAAATTCAGCTACGAGATTTCATAATTACCAATGCTAGAAGAAGAAAAGTATTGATTGAAAAATATGTAACTATCTTTCAACCTGGTCTGTTTGGAGACTGATAATACTTCAGCTTTCTATCTAACTGTGTTCATAATAAAGATGAAAAAGGGGACAGCAGCATGAGCATATACTTTTATCTCAGCACACAACCTGGTTTGTTGTTGGATAAGATTAACATTTGCACTCTCATTGTTCTCTACTTTCACTGGTAAATGATACTTTTAAAATGCATAATATCATAGATGTAATATAGTAATTTAATACTTTATTGATTCCTGCACAGACAATCTCTTTTGGCTTGCACTCCCGCAGGAAGATCAGGATGCTTAGTCAGCAGCCGTGCAGCTGGTAGAGATTCAGTGTCTTACTCAAGGACACTTTAACAGGACAGAAAGTTATCAGTGTGAGGGCTTGAACCAAGGTCGTCTGGTTAAAACACCGTCTGTACTCATTAGGCCACACTACATAATTCTTAATGTTGATTGACTCAATGCTCATAAAGAATAATCTGCTTAAATTGGACCTGAAATACATGAACAAAATTACTTTCAGTTGCAACACCACATTTTACTTATGCATGAGAATACGCGCTTTACAAGCCTCATGCATTCATTAACAATCGTGAGGTGTAATCAGCAGAAAAAGAGACATAGATGGATGTTAATGAAAACATCTGTCATGAAATAGAGACTTGCAGAAGCCATCGATGTTTTTACACTACTCAGTGTGATGTAATTTGAAAAGGAGGAAAAAAGGCAAAACAAAAACCCCATTGAAGATGTTGGTCAGTGGTCCTCATGTCCCCTAACATCTCAGGTGCTTCTTGCTGGACATGTCATTCCAAATGCGGTGCATCTCCTCCGGGGAGATCTGGTGTACAGTGATAACCCGCCTGTACCTGCACAGACTGTAGGCCATTTTCCAGTGATTAAAACCACTGTTCTGATACGGGTGTATACCCAGCTTACGCAAACACAGTCCCACATACACATCCTCCAGGTGCAACAGTCTTGTGTGTAATGAAGTCTTGTAGATGAGCTCGGCTACGTCTGCTGAGAACACATAGCCAGTGCCCGAGCAGAAAGGTGGGTATTTACTCTCAGGATACAAATCCCTGGACATGTACCACTTGCTGCGCATATCCCTTATGGGCCCACCGTTTATAACATAACCGGTAAAATATCTCCTTCTTGGCTTGGTGGTGGGCTTCAGGAGCTTGTAGATCAGATTGTCCATGTTGACAAAGATATCACTGTCTGTCTTCATGACATACTGCGCTTTGGGGCAGAAGGTGGCAACCCAGCGCATTCCCATCATGGTCTTGAGGGTGAGGTTGTGGTAGGAATCAATAAAATTCTCCACAACAATGTCATGGAAGATCTGGCTCTCCTGCTCCACCATCTGGTTCAGGACGTTGTCTGTGTTCCTGCCCAGCAGAAAGATGGTGAGGATGCGGATGTCGCTGAAGGTGCTCTCATCACCCCAGGTTTCCCGGATGGCCTGCCGTGCATCGAACTCCTTGTGCGTGGTGCTAATGAGGATGACCAGGAAGGGAGCGTCACTTTCGCATTTCTTCGGCTCATTGATGACAAATTCAAAGGCATGTGGGTTAAGGGGGCGGGTGCGGATGTTGGTGAAGGTAATGTTTTTTGGGGGTTTCACAGTCTTACGTATAGGCACAGACATGTGGCCGACATAAGTGGATGTTGGGCGAGATATACTCAAGTACCACAGAGCGCTCGCCCAGCAGACCACTGTCAACAGGTATAAACATGACACTTTTGAAGGCATTATGCTGCATTTAGGTGTATTTTGATGAGCTGGATCTTATAAGGCTTTCTTTCCATTAGCAATGTTTCACCCAGTGAGGCAGCATGAAGCTGCTCCAGCGTGCAGTTTGACATTAATTGTCAGTAATGGATTACTTTAGAGAGAAGTGATGCTGTGTGTGTTTTAATGCAAAGCACTTTAAAATTGTATGGACGTCCAATTTCTCTTGGTGACACTTGTGCTTCTCCATTTACATCTGAAAGAGAGAGAGAGCGAGAGAGAGAGAAATGTTGCATTAATATAAAAACATAAATATCAGACGGGCTCTAAAAATATAATTTTGAATAAATCATGAGAAACTTTTTTCAAATCCAATAAACTCAGCAGTGGCCACTCAAATATGAATAAAAGGCACCCCACACGCTTTGCTATGAACAGCTACAGCAACAAGTCAAACAAATTAGGAAATGCTGCCAGTGTATAATATTATATTTATACAATAAATAACCTCAATTACTGTAGAAACCCTGCAGAGGAATTAGATTTTATCAAACTCATCATTTGGATGCCGGAGTCAAAAATCATCACAACTCAATTGAATTTAATTTAAATGTAGTTGGAGGAAAAAAGGACTGAAATCAATAACTAATAAATTACACAAGTGGTTGAAACACATGTGGGGAAGATTGTGGAGCCATCAGCCGTCTAGGAAAAGTGACTCATCATTGGACACATTGATATTACTCATTTTTACAGTTTAGTTATTTTTGAGTTGCAGCACACATTGTGATGTGTTTGTATTGTGATTTTCTGTATTCTGTGTTACAGCCAATGGACCAAATTCATTCTGATAATGTGTCTAGGATGTTGATTATGACTACGATTTTCATTACACAGAATACTTCATAGTTATGATCATGTAATAATGAAGCAGGTTTTGGGGAAGGGCAAGGGAAGCACAGTCATAACACAGTGACATCTTGCTGATGTGTTGCAAATGCCTCAAACTGCAACATATGTCATCCTGACAATTTTGTTTCGTTCACTGGTAGAAGTATTGAGATTCTTTACACAAGTAAAAGTACCAAGAACATGTAAAAATACTCCATTTTAAGTTTAATATTATGCAATGGAAAATGTTACATAAGTAAAAGGGCATAGGTATTTTCAGCACAAGGTATCAAACGTACTAAATACGGTCAAAGAGGGGGAAAAAAAACAAAATACATCTACAAAATCTGATTCATGTGAATCACAAACTGTGTTTGGAGACTGATAGTAGATATATACATATATAAATAAAATAAATACAATAATATGTAGTAGTTTAGTTGGTAGAGGGGGATTTACTGTGTACACTGTTGATTAGTTTAATCTATAACAATGGTTTATTTTATAATCAGATGGTTTATATGAAAATATTGATAAGTAACTGTTAAATAAATGTTTACAGGGCACAATATGAATGTAAGTATAACGATGAAATGCAAAAACTCAAATACTTAATATAATCCTCTGTGCTCACAGTTGCATATTTACACATCCAGCACATAAGGAGTAACACTGTCATGCATTTGGAGGCATCTTTGTGTCCATCTAACGAATACCAGTATTCATTCTCATGCTCTGTTTTTGGTCTCTACCAACTCCTGAGGGAACGATCTGCTCTCTTCTGCTGTTAAATATTCCATATGTTCACCAGCTACTCACTAAATGTCTTTCTGCCAGTTGATGCTAGGATGCTTACAGCTGCTTGCTGTAGACAAAACAAAGCTATAAGAGCAGTGAGAGTGAACCAGAACAGTGAATGAGCCGTAACTTACTATAAAGCTCCATGAAGCCGAGCGGAGCTGTAAATACATCGTTCTCTGTAGGTTCATTACTACGTTGTTTTATGAACATGTGATACGTTACTATTATTTATCAATTATAGCTGCTTTAAGTACAGTTCATGAGTATGTAAAATTTACATTAGACTAGCGGTTTTGTTTAACCTTAATGATAGGTAAAAACATCATAATTTTTTCAATCATTTTATTACTATGAACTGAATTAGATGTTCATACCTATATATAAATGAGTTCTATCTTGTATCAGAACTTCACAAAAGACGTGACAACATTTTCAACCTCAACAAATGATCCTGCTGCACAGTTTGACATTTCACAGGAGCAGACAAATGCCCTTTTAAACTCAAACCAAAAGCAAAAAAAAAAGGTTTACAAGCGCTCTTGTTCGGTGGCTCAAAAGTGCTGTGGGGTTGGCAGCATTCTGCATGACAGCGTGACATGGTGGCACAAAGGGAACACCGTGCCATGATAAGCCTTCCCCTGGGGTGAGTTTTTCCTCCCTGTTTGTTCAATGCTGCACTGCTATACTGTCTGCCTGTTACTGAACGGATAGAAATTTGCCGTGCCTGTTTTCTGAGCAGTGGTGGACACTGAAACGGCATTTGTTTGTGCTTTTGTGCAGGTGGCAGAGCAGCTACAGTATATGATGACCATGTGTCCTGGCTTTTGAAAGTGACTTTTCTTTTCATCCAGGGAAGGCAGATCAGACGATGCGCTTCACAGGAGAATTGCTTTAATGCAATACAACTCTATTTCTATCTCCATCTTCAAAGCTGGAGAGCTAAGCAACCTGGTCTGATCCTACAATGTAACCATAATGACATGATTTGAATACCATTTAAAGATAGACTGCAATTACCTGCAGTCTATACCCATATTGTACACCATGGTAACAAAGGATACATACATACACATTCTTTATCGGAGGTAATCTGTCACATGAATTTGACTTTTATGTACTATGAGAAATAAACCTTCTTATCTTGCACTGTGATCACCGGTATAGCTATACTGCTTATTTATGTCAGTTTGAGAATATATATATGTTAGAGCAGCAGATTATCAGTCTGAGACTATCTTACAAATGCTGTTGTGTCTCAGTTTATTTTGTACTGAGCCCTTGTCCCGAGAGTCTTTCAGCAAAACTCTTATGTTGAGAGTATTTGCTCACAATATCAGACTCCTCTTGTGAAATTACTGTTAGATCTCATAGGATTTAGAGGAGCAAACAATCATTCCATTTAACAACAGTTTACTCAGACTAAGAAAAACACAGGAACGCCAATATTTTCTAATACCAGAGGAGGAGAGGAAGGTCAGGTAGAGTGAGGACAGAATAACAGGGCCAGATTAAGCAATGACTGTTTGCTCCAAGGTTAATAACATAGTGAAAACAGAAACCTACACAAAAGCAAGGCACATTCTGTATGTTCACGTGAACACGTTGAAATACACAATAACCAGGGCTAGCAAGCACTCACTGTGTCCCACATTGTCACTTTGAAATCTCACTTTCCAGGCTGGAGCAAAATATTTATGAGACAGAACTGAGGCAATGTTTATGTGACAGTTCATTTGGCTGCCAGTCTGTAAAACATAACCTCCAGTGGCTTTTCAGAACAAACGTTTCTAAGCGGGTCTCGAGCTCTCATGTGCATACACACCACCAGATAAAATGGACTGCTCAAATCGTCCATTACTCTGATTGATGCAATTTACTCCTTCTGAATGTCTGTCATTAATTAGTTTTTGAATTAAAGACGAATACCCAAAACTTAAGTGAAATTACATGTCTTTTTTTTCTACACTGTCTATTAAAAGAGATGTACTGACAGTAGCTCAAATTAACGGCTGAGAGACAGCTCAGTACTGTCACGTATTTTTACCATCACACAATCAAATGAAATGATGAGTCACTAATCTGTGTGATTATAATGGTCATGATGATTGCGTATCAGTCAGTGCATCACTTTAGATTCAACATCAGACTTTTGTGTGTGTGTTCTATCTCTGCGGGTGGGAGATAGAGAGATATGAATGAGTCTATTTGCTAAGGAATTGAGTGGCAGCATACACCAGTTTTAAAACAGTGAGATATGAGCAAGATATAAGGGGGAGAAATGATAAAGCAGAGAGCTAGAATGAGGAGACACAGGGATGTAGATCCTGGTTATGAAAGATGTATTATCCTGATAGCTGAATTTTATACAACAATCAACTCTTAACAATCTTAAGAGACCTGACGTTATTACCCTTTCTGCCCTGCTGCCACTTCACTGAGCAACAGTTTCTAAGAAACTGTGAAAGGTGAAGTAGCAATATGAAGATTGTATATAGAAACACTGCCATTCACTAGTGTTGGGTTTTTTTTTGTATTAGCATCATAATAATATGTTGTATAATATGTGTAAATGGTTTATTTTAAAAACAGAAAATGAAAAAAGAGTGATTGTAAATGTAATTGCACCAGTATTCAATGTCCTTAACCATGGTAAAACATCCTAAAAGAAGCTCCTTATTGGCCGAGTTAAGAGATGGCAATGTCAGTTGGTTGGTCCACCACAGTCTGTCATGCTGCCCAGAGGGAGAATCCCACTGACTTCAGTGATCCCCGGCCTTTTCCTCAAGCGTCACCATCAGGTTCACATTTGTGATTTTGACTGAAATGTCTCAACAACAGTTGCTATGAAATCTGGTAAACACATTCATATCGCCTAGGATGAATTGTATTCCAGGTCCAGTGTGTAACATTTAGGAGGATCTATTCGCAGAAATGGAAGTAAATATTAATAGGTATGTTTTCATTAGTGTACAATCATCTGAATATAGGAATCATTGTGTTTTCGTTACCTTAAAATGAGGCACAGTAGTCCTTTAATGTAGTTTTTTATGGAGGAACAAGACAAAACTGCAAATTGTTGCTTAATTAAATGGTTAATTTACTAATTTGTATTTGATTATAATAAAAGAAATTCCTACATTGGAAAAGTTGATGTTTAAAAAGTTACTTTGACCTATAATATATAATATAATAAAAGTATTTAGCATTTGATAACCTCACCTCAAACCTCAATGTCCATTTAGTGGCTGTTCTGTGGATTTTGATCAAATCACATGATCTTCAGAAAGAAAATCTTCATATAAAAGGAAATCTATATTGCGTGTACATTCACTGTGTAGAAGTGTACAAGCAGGCATGTCTACGTGTTTGTCCCACAGTACCTGTCCAAGCAGCTGGAGGTCCTTCGGGACATGAACGAGCAGCATGCCAAAGTGTACGAGCAGCTGGACGGGACCGCCAGAGAACTGGAACGCACCAACCACACATTGGTGATGGACAGCAAGGCCTCGCAGCAAAAGATAGAGAGGTGAGTGGGCCTGGAACTTTTCTTTTCTCTACTCCTTCATCCTCCTCCTTCACCCCCTAACCGTTTGCCCTTCCTGCTGGACCAGGCTAACGGGGACCATTGAGGCTTTGCAGAACCAGGTGGAGTCTCTCTCAGGGCAGGTGGAGCAGCTTCGCTCCATGGAGCAGCTCCGAGTCAGGAGGGAGAAGAGGGAACGACGCAAGACCATCCACTCCTTTCCTTGCCTGAGGGAGCTTTGCACAGCACCCAGGTATTTGTTAGTTTTGGTGGCAAATCATTACAACAATGAAATATACTACCAGTGAAAGGGTGCCAGTCATCACTTTGTCTAAAGAAACTAATTCATCTACTCACCTCATCAGCAGTCTAGCAGGGGTACTAGATATGTGTGTGTCATGTTGGCAGGTATGAGGATGAGTTTGTGGTGGGAAGAGCTGAGAGCTTTTCTGGGGAGGTGAAGCCTCAACCGTTTGAAGAGGAGAACCAGCATCTGAGGGAGGCGGTGTCGGCTCTACGGGCGGCTGTCCGGACTGAGAGGGGGCGCCGAGAGGGTGTGGAGAGGGAGTGCAACCTCCTGCTTTCAGAGTTCTCTCGGCTGCAGACACGAGTCCAGGTAACAGGACACATTATCACAGTATGAACAGCTTCCTAAATCCCACCCCTTCTGGAACCTCGATCAACCTTACTTGTGGTAGGCTCGTCTATTTTGAAAAGAATTAGACGACGAAAAGGAAAACACCATTAATAGCTAACCTGGCTACAGCTTGGTTTTCCGACTACTCTAACGCTTTTAACTCGGGTGTGATGTCATTCTCAGATCCAACTTTGGACTTCTAAGGTGAAAGGAACACACCACAAGTATAAGAAAGGAAAAAGTTGATCGAGGTTCTGACGTGGATTGCTCAACAAAGCAAAAAGGGCAAAAAGGGGCGGGACTTTGCATGGTCCCAAACCTCTGAATTGCTTTGATTTTTTCAGTGATTCACACAGGTTTCCTTTCATCATCTTGCAGGGCCAGAGCCAGAAAGCAATTACCACAAAAATATTGAGTAACTGTCCGACTGAAGTTGTGTTTATTCTTGCTCGTAGGATGCTGAGAGCTGCCAGGGGAGGGTGCGGGAGCTGGAGGTGGAACTACAGGAGCTGCAGCAGCTCCGCCGCGCTCGGACTTTCCTGCTGAACAGCGAGGACGATGGCGTGACTCTTACCCAGACTGTCCTCAATAGCACCCCGGAGACTGACACCTTCCTGGAGGTGGAGGTCGGGGACACAGGAGGAGGTGTGAGGGAAGAGACCGAAGGGGGAGGAGGCGTGGGAGGGGAGGCTCTCCCTGAGTCCAGCCCTGTGAGGAAAAGCTGCAGCGACACGGCACTCAATGCCATCGTGGCCCGCGACGCGTCCGGCCGAAGAAGAGGCAGCTACGCTCTCCACGCCAACAGCGTGAGGAAGCGAGGGATGTCCATCCTCAGGGAGGTGGATGAGCAGTACCACGCCTTACTGGAGAAATATGAGGAGTTGTTAGGGAAGTGTAGGCGCCACGAGGAGAGCCTGTGTCACGCCGGTGTCCAGACTTCCAGACCCGTCTCCCGAGACCCATCCATGAAAGACTGTGCGATGGGCCCCACTCCGGTGCCTCCCCCTACCCCCACGCAGTCGCCCTCCACCCCTGAGGCCATTGAGAGCATCAGCAAGCAGGTGGAGGCGGTGGATAAGAGGCTGGGGCAGAACACTCCAGAGTACAAGGCCCTTTTTAAGGAGATCTTCTCTCGTATCCAGAAGACCAAGATGGACATCAAAGCTACCAAAGCTGCTAAGGCTAGCAAGTCTGGCAAATCTGGCAAATCTAGTAAACAGTAATTGTACACCAACTGGCTCTAGAGAGGATGATGATTATGTGCTATTTCAGTGTTAAGTTTGTGGACAGGGCTTGGAGTAAACATACTTAAAGAGGGTGCTATTTCTAAAACCTCTAAAAGTACAGCTCAGTTCAATCGAGGTCAACTCAGAGCGTGCAGTTTTCATCCAGAACTGAAACCTTCCAGCATACATAAGGATCCGATTAGCATGTGATCTATTTTACAACAGTGCAGAATTCAGTCATATATATAAAATGTGGTCCATTAAGGGTTCACCCCCCCTCATATTCTTTTATTCAGTATTCCTACAGTACTAAATATATACTGGCTTCACTGCCTCACTACTTTAGGGCACACACCAAAATAACACAATAATAGCAATATGCCTCTCATGAGCCTCACAAGTGCACTAAATGTTAAAGCTTCACAAAAAAACACTAGAAAATTGCATCTGCGATGAAAACATGAGTGGAACTCTAAATCTAATATTAACATGAATTGTATATGTTAAGTTTAATGTAATGGACTCTACTAACATTTGTATAATTACAGTAAGAAAGACAAACATCGATCCTCTCAGGCCACAGTCTGTCTCAAGAATGATCTTGAGGTGCTAATAATTCTCCTTCCGTTACGTATATCGCTATACAAATTAACACTGTTCAAACTTTAAATAAGCCTTTAGTCTGGATGACCTTGCTACTCTTGCACCGTTCTGTGTGTGACCTTACTGCTTTATTAAAGTTTGTGGTGCCTCGCCCTTTATCTAGAGATTTTCATGGAACAGCCTTTTTCCTAACAGTTCGATATAAAAAACAGTTCAATAGAAAACTTGGATTTCTGTATGGTGAATATGAGGCTACAGCCAGCAGCCAGTTAGCCTAGCTTAGCATAAAGACTGGAAACTGGGAAACAGCTAGTCATGGTCGTTCGGGTACAAGTTGTGGTTTAACTGGGGTATGCGCAAGACTATTTCTTGGCAGGATTGTTGTTTTTACATTTCAGTTTTTGAACGGATTAACTGAACAAGATATAACATGTTAATTAGTGAGCTTTACAGGATGATTTTGTCAGCTTTGGACTGAGCCAAGCTAGCTGTCCCGACATTTCCAGTCTTTAACTAAGCATTGCTAACTGGCTGCTGGTTGTAGCTTGTTATTTAGCATACAGGCATGCGTGTTGTGTTGATATTCTCATCTGTCGCCAAAAAAGCAAATGGGCCTATTTCCCAAAGTGTTTGACTATGGTAACTAATGTTGAACACTTGTGTTTACATGCTCCTTTCATTCAGAGTGCTCAGATGCCTTTGTTCAAGTGAAAAAGGGATGCTAACTGTAAAACTTCAGGGAAGGAACCCAGACTGGAAACTTAATTTACATTTATAAAACAAATACCTTCTCCCTCCACTGTGCTTAAGTCACTTCAGCTCTATTGTAAGTACTGAAGTGGGTCTTCAACTGGACTACATCAGCCCATTGGGGCAAAAATAAAATATTTCAATGAGATATAGGAAGCAAGTTTATTCATAGTAGTGAGTAATACAGTATAGGCTATAGTTTAGGTAGTTAGAGCTGTTGTGTTTTGAGTGCGTTGGAGTGATGATCCCACTAAATGCTAAAGAGCTGCTGTCTTGCAAATGACAATCTGCAGATTGTTATTTTCAATATTTTCTGGGCATTATGGACACTCACCATATAGAATATAAACATCTTGAAGGCATATACAGTACAATAATTTTGTTTGTTTGTTGGGGAAACATTTAGGGCTGCACGATAGGGTAAAAACATCATATTGCGATTACTTGACAGATATTGTGATTGCGATGTTAGATTAGATTATACTTTATTCATCCCACAACGGGGAAATTCACTCGTCACAGCAGCAAGTAA
>NW_023340095.1:13192728-13216867 GCF_004916995.1 Morone saxatilis | reverse complement strand
CAGAACGTGAAAAAACCATACCAATGACAGACTAAGAAGACAGATATCTGAGACAAGCCATGGTGAGCTAATGGTGGTAATTCTTTGCAAACAGAAACTAACACACATGATCAGGGTGCCTGGCAGGTGTTTGTAGAGGTCCTGAAGCAGCGCGGCAGGGATGAAAGCCAACCTGCAGAACCGTCCGTCTCTTCTTACGACCCGGGAGGCGGGTTAACAGTCGGACTCTCCACTCGCTCTCGCATCTCGCTTCGCTCACCACAACAATCTCCCGCCACTCTTACACAACAACACCACACACCACACACTTTGTGCGTGAACTGGGTTCGGGTTGTAACAAGACCCTTCCTTAATCACTTAGAGTGCACGCCAAACAACGGTTTCTCCTTCTTCTATGCTCCTAGTCACATTCGTATAAGAACAGGCAGTGACCAAATACACCGGGCAAAACACACCACACATGAACACGCCCAGTCGCAACAACTCGTCTTGATTGGCATGTCGGGATGTAAACCATACAAGAACCCAGTGGCCAAGTCGAACTGAAAAGACAGCACCCGAATCCGAAACATCGCGACTCGCTTTTCTTATCTTCTTAAAGAAAATCGGTCTGTAGACAACACATCGCGGCGGTGAAAAACTGTATATCACAAAAAGGTGAATTATCTTAGCCAGCGCCTGTTGTTCATACAAGTGTAGTAGGCACTATTTTCCTCTAATCTAGTAGCTAGACGGACCACCCAACGGTTCGAGCAATGTGACAGTATACATGGAGGCTTGAACCAGGCTTTGTCTATGCCCACACCTAGCAGTCCTCTGAGCCAAACCTGATAACTCATTGGTGCACGGGCGCACGCCCGCCCAACCCTCGCAAACATATTGCACTTCTTCTCTCACACATCATACAACTCACGATACCCGCCCTGGCTCTTCGTTCTGGGTAAGGCTCCTACTGCCTGTCCGACGGCAACACCCTCTGTGTCTCAGCTGAATGCAAGTAGGCTCTCATCTACAGCTACCAGTTTCACTATCTGATCTCTTCAGGCAATGTGAAGAATAGCCCAAGCTCTAAAACTTCTCCATGCGGCTCACAGTGACACCGCCATGCAGGCGCGCCGCGACACTGAGTGTTTCCCACGAGCTACATCATGCGCGGTGCTAAGAAGAGGCGATGCGCGACAGGATGGATCGTTTGGCTGCACACCTGCGCTTGGCCCTGACATCAGAGAGGATCTGTTGCTCCTGACGCAGCTGACCCACAGGTCTGCGACTTTCTCCGGTTGCGAGCAATGTCTAGGCACCCGGCCGGGCAGGCCCAACGCCCCTTTTTGTTTCCCTCGGCCGCCCCTAGCTGTTTTTGTTTTCAACCGCTCTTTTGCGCATCGGGCGCGGCCCGCAAAATACAACACATTTCACATTTTTTATTATATATTGAACACCTTTATTAAGGACCTGTGAATACAGGCTACCGGTAGCAATTTGAGGATATGATTTGCAATAGTGAATCATTTAGACAGAATTTAAGAGAATTGCAGGGAGGAATATCACGGTCAGAACACGCGCACACACCATGCAACAGAGCTGTTATATTCTTACACCACACCCAAGCTCCATCAGAGCGTTCACCACAACTACACTCGTCGGCTAACGAGCGCGAGAGCAGCAACATACCACCTATCACCGTTCGAAAATGTTTCGACAGAGCATCAATTATCACACATATAATCCATATAATAAAAGATAAGAAATATAACAGAAAGAATAATATATAGATAGACTAACTCGTTACAATATATATATATAATATTGTCCAGACTCTCAACATTTTCCACCTCATATCTGAATCTTCAGGTCCTCAACTCTCACCATCCCCCCTATACACCACACACACACTAAACCATTGTTTCAGATTCAAACCTACTTACATCTTGCTTTACTTATATTCATCAGTTACAATGTCTCACAACGCATCCACCATAACTTAGATATATACACAGGAATAACAGGAAGGCAAAAACCACCGCGCCCGCCCACACCCTACCCACACACCAACCCACCACAACAGCCATTACACACACTCTTACCGTCTCACCGCGGTCTTATCTCACAATACTCCATCAGTCCCGCGACCACAAGCACCCCTAGTTCTCTACCGTTAACCTAACAGCCAACTTTCATCACAAATTGCACTTCTATGCGTCTCTTTGTTCTGTATTCACATCTTTCACTACAAAACCCTCCACACACACACCCCGCATCAGAAGAGGAAATGTGAAAGAAATGCTACGGACAGTGTGCAGGTAGCACAACATTCTGTTTCACCACATCGCCCCTGTGAGAGATTATTCTATATCGGCGCTAGCCACAATAATTTATGTAACAATGATGACAGCATCCACCACATCAGTGCAAGACAACGCTGACACATGCAGGAATAAACACACAAAACTGTTCTGAAGCAATACTTCGTATGCACCCAACAAATAGTAATTTTTTCCAGTGTCTACAGGTTTTCTGTCAAGAGGACTCGTTTGTAAAAAAGCACAAACCAAGAGCACGCAAGCCTGGGAAAACTCGTACAGGTTTCGTGCAGCAGGAACTATATCAGGTATCGTACAAACAGTCGAGGGGTAGGCGCTCGAGGAATGACTGTCACCAGGAAGCTGAGTGTCACTCTGGGGGCTTGTTACCCGCTGGCACATGCTCTCCTCCACAGCACTGCGCAATCGAGTGACGGCAAGCCTTACAGTTCTTCCATAGGGCCTGCTCCTTTCTAACGCTTTTCGGGGGCGGGTCGCCTGCTGGCTCACACGCCTTATTCAAAACCTAAAGACGTTTTTGCCTCGACAAAGCTGTCGTAATGCCTCATTTGTGTGCGCACGGTTTGCAGGTAGCTCTGTCTGTTGCAGCCTCTGGCCTTTGGTGGCAAGGACTTTCCAACATGAAGAAAGAGCTGACACCAAGGGGGGGGGGGGGGGGGGGGGAGCGCCCGGCCCACTGTCCTGTTTTATATATCTCTTTTCGTAAGTCTTTACAAATGAGCTGACTGGAAGACTGAAGTGAGGGTTGGTCCAGTTTCTTGGTGATGTCCAGCGAACATTGCCTGTTTTCAGCCTTTCCGTTGACGGGGGGCAGTTCACCCTGGGGACTAATCCTCTCATCCGGACAGAGTTGTATTTAAACTAAATGCACCCTCTGCTCCGAAGCTAAACATAGTTTTAGCAACACCTGGCTTAAACTGGAGGCCCCTGGGCTGCTCTCCATCGATAGAGCTCTGTCCTCGCCCGACTACCAAGCGCACAAGCCCTCAAATCTTGGGTTACGATCTCAGGCTCCTGTTCTCACATTGATTTCATCTTAAATCTCGGTCTTGTGAGATTGTGCTAGAAAACACGCCGGCACACTCTCGGTCTTCCAACTGCCCCTGTGACTTGATCTGGTCGGCGTTCGGACAGGGTTTCAATCCTTGGTCCTATCCTGCCTTTCTCAACCGCTCGCCGCAACCTTACACCTGTTCTTTCCTCGACAACCTCTGCTGTCTGTGAACCCCAGTTCACATGGCATCTCCACCACCTTGGCTATCGCTGACCATGGCAGACTGTCTTTTTCGTCAAGCCAAACCATACTGGTAAATATTTGGTGATGGGCTGGGCTGCTATGGATGTCACCGAAATTCAGCTAAAATCACAATAAATCCCAAGGTCTTCTCCCTTACTCCAATGCTATCACCCCAGAGATCTACCGAGCAAAAGTAAAACATGGAGGGTTGACGTGATTTTGTAAATATATAAATAATACCATACCAATAAACACATAACAAAACACTGAAATCAAGTGCTGGTCTTCTTCCTGAAGGCCAGCCCTGTTTGTTTAATAAGGAATTACAAAACAAGCTGAAGAAAATAATCAAACTAATGAAAGCGATGGTCGAGTTTATCTAATTTCTTACATTGCATTCACAAACAATTCTATTCATACCGGACATAACGGTAGCAAACTCAACCAGTGCGCCAATTTGATTGCTAAAAGCTTCTGTGTGCCCACGCTGGACAGAAGCCATGAACGGGAAGGCGTCATTATGTGCAACACCGCGCCTGGCTACCACAGTTTCGGTGCTTACAGTGCAACCGAGCCCCTGAAAACCCGCTACTGGGCATTGTGGCAGGCCGCCTATTGCCATGGTCCGACAACTGGTAGGAGCACTGGCAAAGCATTGGATGACAGCCTTTTTGTCCCACAAGTGGGTAGTTGTCTTGTGCTTCCCTGTAGCGATCGTGGCCATTAACAGAACCGAGAGGAAGAGGCCATCTTTTCTAGAAGATGTGTGTGGAACCTACATTGGTTGAATATCTTATCATACACAGTTGCTTCAATACAACAGTTAGCAGGAACGTACAACAATAACACCATACAAACGCCTGGGTCCTATTGCAGATATAATCCCAAGACTTCACCGCAATTTCCACTGTGCCAGTTCTTTTTGTGTCAGTAAGGGGTATTCGGTACATCAGGGGAGAATGTCAACTTCTAAAATTAGAGGGCCCTGGTTATGGACGCCAGGTTTTGTTACCAGACGCGCGTGAGCCAGAAGGGAGCACACCAGATTCAACTGACGTCCGCCTGAAATCCAACTCATCTGCGATAAGCACACAGTTGACTCTTGATTTACTACTCATTTTAACTATATTCGACCTATTTTTATTGACAGCTTGTCTCATACAAATATACTGCGCGGGCCGGAGCTGTAAAATAATTTCTGGCCCTAGGGTAACGCTAATGGTTCGGGCGCCTTGCCAACCGTACGGTAGCGCGGTTAACCCGTCGCCAACAATGGAGTATCGTCCGCGAGTGTGCGCCTCCCTGTTGCCCAACAGCCCGTGCGCCTCTTAAAGAGCAAGTTTGTAACGATGTTGTTGGCAACATCTGGGCTGAGGGCGGCGCGAATGCTAGTGTGCCATCCATTAACTTGTGAACACGGAAGGTCCACCAACGTGTCCCAAGCATGGTGTAGGCTTTCCAAGTTGTGGAAGGACCCTTCTCTTGTCACCACGCCTCATGGCAGCTGTTCCACGCGGAACATAAGTGTGTTGGGTAGTGGTCCTGCTGGTGGGCAGTCTGCACATGCAGGAGCAGATGGCCCACTAGCTCTCCGCCGCCCTGGCAAGACCGTCCTGCCAGTGCTGCACCAGAACCTTTGGGGTGATGTGACGGCCGACGTGGGTGCCTCCCCTCAGCCTTGTTGGGTAGACCTCTCCATGGACGAGCCTCTGGTGTGCGACGCAGTACCCACCCAGACTTTCTTGACAAGGACCTCAGGCGGAGTGGGCCCGTGTGCGGTTGCTTGAAGAACGGTCAATTTGAACTGCCAACAGCCCACTCTCCCCAACTGGCCCGAAAGAACCACGCGGAACAACCAGAGGCGAGCAATGGTGGCCTTCTGGGTTATGGCCCTCAATCGCAGTCGCCTGTCGTTGAGGTTTTGCCGGAAGCCAGCCTCGTGACAGTCGGGCAGATCGACAAACCAAGAAGGTCCCTTCCGTGGTGGCCAAGAGACCCCTCTTCAGAGTGGAAAGGACAAGCTGCACGCACCTCCATACTGGCAGCTGAGAGAGGTCCCTCTGCTATGGCTTCTCGTGAGAGGACGCACTGGTGAAGTGAAAATACCCCCAAGGCCACGGAACGCGACGGGAGTGGGATGACGCCGAGCCAGAACAAGCGCGGTGAATTTGTTGCGTAGTCACAGTTTTCCCAGGAGGCAAAAGTTCCCACACAAGACCGAACCCATCTCGGCTGCCTATCCTTTCTGCCGTCAGCCTGCGCGTCGGAAGCCCCCTCTCTCAATCACCTTGGGAGTTGGCAGATGGCCAACGCGCGCCAACTTGATTGGATCCAGCCAGGTTTTTGCCCAACATCCTCGGCCCCACGACGCATCCCCTTGCCCCTTGTTGTACATCCATCCAAGGGGTTTGTCTCACACGATCTTTTGTAAAACAGTGCCTTCTGCTGGCTGCGCTGTGTGGCTGTTTGTTGAACGTTTTTGGTAGTTGTACAACCTGCAGAACCGAAAGAATAAGAACGGGTCATCAGGAATATTCATACGTACTCTAAAGTATCTTCATTGTATTATTCTGATAACCTTGTGTTTTTAAAGACAATGCTAGAATTACGTCACTACCATGTAACAGAAACCCGCAAATTCTTGGAACCAAGACGGAACGATCTGCAAAGCGGCGTACAACATAAGTTGTGGTCCTGTTCCCTCTCTTGACCCTTACCAATCGCCCCCAACTCCTCTTAAACAACAACCTAACAGCGGAGGAGGAGAGGAGGACTAAGGAAAAGAAGAAGATCAAATGTAGACCGTTGGGTTATGACAAAGTCAAGCGAGAGCACAGACAGACAAACTTGACAATGATTTACGCCCGCCTGGCGAGACTCGGTTTCACCGTCCTGTCAGATTTGCAAGTGTTTATTTTTGGTTTTAACAGGCTTACGTTGGCACATAATTTCTTTAGCACAATCGGGGGGTCTTAAAACAAGTGAAGAATAATAGATTAGATAACATCGTTAATACTATGAATCATAATCCGCTGGAACACCACTTCTACTATAACACCCTCTGTGTTATTGCCAATTTAGCTGCCCAGGGGTTTGTATCTTTAAGCAATGACCAAGCACAAGATTGAGCAAACGCAACGACACCATGACCGGCACGAGGAAGCAGGAGGGAAGCGCGACGATGTCCATCTTATCAACAGGAACACCATATCTTGCCGCAACCTAAACCCTTTGCATGCAATTTTCCAGCTTCGCGAAATTCTGGCCTAATGCCCGTCGCCAGTCCCTAGGCATGTCCTCTGAAATTGCCCTGCCTCCAGCCGGAATGTGCTGAAAGAGACCCTCTGACCACCACCCAAAGGACTTGTGTGTGAAATCCCCTCCAATGCGTCCACACACTTCTTGCCCATCTCCAAATGGATTTGGAACCGAGTGGGTCCACGCCTAGCGCGCAGTCTGAGACGCGAGTAGCAAGCCGAGATATTGCGCTGTCGTTGGTGTGACTCCTTCCGGTGAAGTCGGGTCGGTTAGGCCACGCACCACCTAACAGCAATCACCGCCCTTTGCTATACTCCCTGCCACCCTCCCTTACACTCCTACTTCCTCCCGAGCCGCGCCCCTCTAGTATGACCTTGTGGCTCTTCCTTATTGCAAGAGTGTGGCTTCGTGGAATAGCCTAATACAATCAACGTCTTCAATGGAACACAGCCCAATCCTTCACTCCTCACACTGCACACTCTCTCAAAGAAGCACAATAATGAGCTGCCAGACTGACTGACTCAACCTGAAAGATGGTTGCACCTACTGTTTGCCAACCAGCAATGACCTCTCCATGAGGTCCCTTGTCCATGAACTGTGAAACTTGGAGCGACATAGCACCGGGATCACTACCCAGCGACTAGGCCCACTCGCTATATGAAGACAACTTAACCCAGCGCAAGTGCGCACATTCTCTGAGGGTACCGGGCGGTCTTGTAGTGACTGTCCGGCTGGTGAGATTTCATTCAGGCAATTGCGGCGCGCGCCTCTGGGGGAGAATGCGCCGTGTGTGCGCAAAGCAGCAACTTAACCCACACAGAGAGTGAGAACGGGTGCTCTCCATCCAGAGGAGCGCGCACACAGGCGCCCCGTTCCTTGAAGGTCCTTCTGCCAGAGAGGTCTCACATGGGGTTTGTGTGACCATGCGTTCGCGAACACCAGCACGAGAGCATCCTATAATGGGAGGAGTGAGATCACTACCACAACCAAGAGCTGCGGAGCGGAGGAGAAACCACGTCGGCGCGTCGACCCAGGCAAACACAAAATGAGATAGTATTCCACGGTAGCAGCCATACCGTGCTCATAAACGTAGTCTAGCGATCCAGCCCCTGCGCGGAGCAAGGGAGTCTGCGCCATCTAAAACGCGCCACGAGAGAGACCGGAGAGCTGTCGGCCGGCGAGCACGACGCGCGCAGAGGTCCGCCGAGAACCATGGAACGCGAGGAGACGACCTCCACATTCAGCGCGCTGGACACCCACAAAAGTGGCCTAATGAGTTCACCAACGGTGGTGCGAAACGAGGAGGTCCCTATTGACCCAATAACCGAACCGTGATACTCGACCATCAACCAATGTGAGACAGAGTTGGTGGAACTTTGTGTTTCCAAAGAATGGGAGGCACAACGTACATCCCGCCGCCCTCCACAAAGATGGACTACTGACCGAGCCAAGGCGGCGTACCCAGGAAGACCTTGTTCAAATCTATGAAGAAAGGTGTTTGGAAACACAGAGGACATCGGGAAGCATACCCCATCTTGCGTGCAGGTTACGGGCTACGAGTAACGAGTAATTGGAAGGCGATACATTCATACGCTCTTACCCTAGGCGCGAAATATTTTAAGCAGCTTGTTTTGTTTATAAACACTGTCATAAAATAGTAATATAACGTACATAGTATAAATCAAGAAGTCACACTGTGTGTATTGGGTCGCTAGATGACGTCCATGGAATTTCCAGAGTGCAGCAAATGCTGGTGTTGCCTCCTGCTGTTTCAGTGGTCAAAAAACCCTGGCGTCCTGACAGGCCCTTAATAAGTAAGTTGAGAAAATGTCCTGGATGTATAACCCCTACTCGACCACATAAACAGAATGACAGTTTGGAATGGGTTGAAAGGTTATTGGATCTATTATCGAAATACAGGACCACGTACGTGTTGTTGTGTCTCTGGTGTATGTGGTGTACTCCTGTAACTGCTGTGGCTTGTTCAATTGAAAGTGTGATACGAAATAGCTGTCTTGGAAAAAGTGGTTGTTCAAACCACTTTTCTAAAACTTCGGCCTCCCTTCCTCTCCTTCTTGTAATGCGCGGCAAGGGCGCGTCAGCCAGCAGGCGCCTGAGGGGCCCTTGCTCCCCGCGGGCTAACCCAGACCTGCGACGGCAAAGCCGCTCGTCTCGGCCGGGAGGCGGGGGCTGGCGCGCCCCTTCGCGCAGCGTCTGGTGTGTTGCTTACAGAGTTGCCCCAGCGGGACTTCGAGAGGTCCGTCAACCAATCTCGGCGGCGGGGTCACTATCTATCATCAGTTCGTTGAGATGTCTGACCGTTCGTTACCGTTCTATCTGAGCTACAGGTAAGACTCAACGGCGGCGGAAAGCGCGCGGACGAGCCGAGGATCCAATGGCTGGCGAGTGTTCCCTAAACCCATGACTGTCCGACAATTGGCCATAGGCGGTTGCTTCCATGCGCCAGTAGGGGTCTTTAAGGGTGGGGCCCCCACGTGCGGTAAGCACCACAAAACCCGTGCTAACCAGGGCGTGGTTGGACCAATAATGACGCCCTTCCTTCATGGCTCTCTGTCCCAAGCGCAGCGGAACACAGCAGTTTACGACGAAGTCAACTTGCCACTGGTGAAGTTCGTCTTTAAACGTTATTGCTTACTCGAACATAGTTCAAATATGGTTCGGGTGTAAATTCCAATTAAGAATTGAGAAATAACTCCGAACCATGCCCTTCATTTACGTTTTGAATTATTCTTCTCTCAATTGTTCTTTGTGAACTTTCCTATACAAAGCACACGTCGCCTCAAAAACGAAAGCAGCCACCTTTCGAGGCTCATCCGTTTTTAGT
The DNA here is from genome assembly GCF_004916995.1 of Morone saxatilis. Classification (NCBI taxonomy): domain Eukaryota; kingdom Metazoa; phylum Chordata; class Actinopteri; family Moronidae; genus Morone; species Morone saxatilis. The sequence goes on along the minus strand of NW_023340095.1, from coordinate 13,207,206 downwards.
TCTGTGTGTTTTCATTTATGTATTTGAGTTAACCTATATCTTTTCCCCAAACCTACTCCCCCTCCATGTTGTCACCCACTAGTGGCTCTGTAGATCTGCCTGGGTTGATTGCGCATTTGATCAATGGCGAGCAAACCTCTCTGGAGTTCTTGTCTGGGATTCCTTAAAGCTTGAAATCGTGGGAAACTCCAATAAGCAAGCCAGGCCAGTTCACCAATATTAAACCCAGTATGGTTTTCGTGCCTTGACGGAACAAATACCACGCTGCATGTCCAAAGCATACGCAGTGGTGGGAGACTCGATTTGAACAGCTGGCTAAAATACAGGTTGTCGAGAAAACAATGATAAGTCTGCAGCAAAAAGGAATAGGACCAAAAGATTCGAAACCCTTGGGGAACGGCGAAGATTCCTAGGGACACGTTCTGAAGAAAACGGTTGTCGTTTTCTAGACAGATGCTCGCAAAACAAAGAATCAAAATGGAAATCAATGAAGCGAAGAGCTGAGACTCTTAACCCAGATTGGGTTGCTAAGTCGGGGAGGCAACCAGAGGCCTTCTCAATTGCGAAGCCCAGCCCGCTTCCAGGGCTTTGGAAAAGCCCCAGAGAAATTGCTTAAGACTATGTTTTAGTTTCGAACAGGTGGTTTGGCATTTATTAATCACATCTCCATGATTAGTCCCAGGTGAAGCCCAATCAAGGAAAGGCTGAACAGAATGTTTGTCGCTGGACATTCGAACCAGAGAAAACTGGACAACCTCATTTCTCAGTTCATTCATTCAACTTTTTCATTTGTAAAAGGACTTTACGAAAAACATAGAACAGACAGTCTGCCATGGTGTTCAGCTCTTCCTCAATTTTGACAAGTCCCCCTCGGTGTTCGCAACAAAGGGCCAAGAGGGCGCCTGCAAAGAACAGAGGGGCGTACCTGCCAAACCTGCACCACCAGAATTTGGAGAAGGCAATCCGAACAGCCACCCTCCGCGCAATCTGCCATGTTGAACCGCCATATTTCTACAGTAGCCCAGAACAGACAAACCAAACACTTGCTGTAGATAGGACCCTTCACGTTAGATTCGCGACCACCGAAGTTTCTCCTACACACTTCGCAGCCTGTTGTTGTTCCCAGGTCGTCGACGCCAACGGGTTCAGTTGGTTGCAATCTGAAACTTTACCACTAGAGGCCACTTAGCTGGAAGCGCCACTGTGCCTGCGTACAGGCTCGAACAGCTGAGGCTCTCAGACTAAAATGTTTCACCAAACATTTCAGTGCTGAAACTAGTTTAGTCTGTGAGAAGTTAGAGGTACTGACCTGCTCACATTCAGTGAGCTGCTGCACGTACAATAATAGACCTTTGGTAGAGCCCACAGGCAGACCGCCAGACCTCTGCAGAGCTATTATTCCAATCAGTCTCCATAATACTGGATCTGGATGTCACACAGTCAGTCATAAAATCTCCTGGTCTGTGTGACCAGATTGGGCCGGTGACTGGCAGAAAGGATAGTAAAATATAAAACAGTCTATAAGGGGAAGAACATGGTTGCACTGCTGAACATTGGACCTTCAGGGCATGAAACGTATTGGAGAAACACAACAGAGAGGGGAATGAAATGAGGAAATAATTACCCTATACTACCAGCAAAGACCCAATTTATCATGATTTATTATATAGCAAGAGGTAAACCTGTATGGGGAGAACAGCACAAAGACTGCCATTCATCAAGATATGACATTTCTTTCTCCAAGCCTCTGGGTTGACTGTTTGGTGGACTGGTTTCTAAAAAGGACTATTACGCTCTCCTCTGCACACGACAAAATTTTTTTGATTCATGGCCCCCTGACCATCGATAGACAGGTCTCTAAAGTGTTTTTCCAATAACAACGTCTCAGAGCTAATAGATTGCCAGATTGAATTAACTGCTTCATACGTAGCTGGAGTATTGAGGAGTGCTTGTGCCCAAAATTTAAATTGATTACCTTGGCTTTCATTTGACACAAAACTCTTTGAATATTGCTGGTTATACTTTTAATCACGCAGCAAACTATTGGCAGAACTTCAGAGATAATACGATTACTTATAGTCATACATGTTTTGAATTTTTATATCTTACTGACAGCATAATTTTAAGAAAAACACCCCTGCTGCTTCAGCATATATTTAGTGTTCAGTAATATGTGGATGACATTATGATTCCTCCTTTTGTTCTCCTCAGACTTTCAATTTCAAATGTGGATTGCAACCCTACCATAGAACAAGCCTATGTGTATAGTTTCACAACAACAAATAATTTAATGACATATGAAATACTGATGACAGGACCGCCTGATGAAGCAGAGATGTGTGAGAAAAGATATGAAAATTGTAGCACAGCAAGCGGTAAAGTCTTCAATCTCCCGGCCAACATTATGTTGCTGAAAGCCACATTTGTAAACTTATAGCTGAGATTTCATTGACCTTGGAAAGAAAGGAAAGGGACCGTGGGTACATTTTCAAAGCCATTTAAAGGTTTTTCACAACATTTACGTGAACCTTTCTTTATTCTATGAGACATTTTTTTCTGCAAAACACAAATCATACAAAAAGCCCAGTTGAAAACACACATTTTTAACTATAGTACCAGATCCTTTAAACGAGAATGAGCCTGTAAAGCTTTTTCATCATCCTGTCTCTATAAATCTCCATGCCAGACAGACTGTTGTGTACTGTACGATCTGTTGTTCAGGAAACACAGATGGCTTCAGTATATCAACTGAGAAAACACTCACTTCTTCTAAATACGGTGGCATCCTTTTCAACAACGGCCCTGGTAGATAATTCATGTGTTAGTATACTGTACTGACATTTATATTATAATTTATATTTTCTGTGCTGTGCCTATTACTCTTTGCTACTGTAAGTCTATTTCATCAAGTTGCTATGGTGACCCAAAGAGTTCAATATTGAATAAATAATGTAAATAAGTCTCAGCTCATAATTATGAATGCCCTTTTCTCAAAGTCTGTTTTTACTTCACAATGCCATCCATTGAATGTCCAATTATTAAGAGTGAAGCAACAGCTAATCACATAACTAGCCCCTACTCAGTTTGACTTGACTAGCAGACAAAGACTATGTGATGAAAAGTGGCGTTATGGGAAAAAAAACCTGTTGAAATAAAATAAAAATGACCTGCAATAAACTCTAAAGAAGAGGGTGAAATAAAATTTCATGACATACAGTAAAAAAAAAAAAAAGGATTTTGCAGTTTCATGGTTATACGTATTTTGTCTGATTACACATAGTATTCCTTAAACAATGTCTAATTCATTTATCAAAGAAAAAGATGCCCTCAAGACATGTTATAAGACATTAAAATGCTATGCAAATACTTAAAAGCACATCCCTCTTCTCCCTCGCTGAAAAATCCAGAATCTGAATGAATATAAATACATTTACACAATGAATGGCAAGTATATGTGCACTAGAGGTTTCAAGTTTCCACATCACTCTTGTTTAAGTTTTATATTGGATCATGATTGGCTTCCACATGTCACAAAATCCTGCTTGCACATAAAATCTGATTTAAAGTGAACACAGAGAAACTTTTCCTCCATCAGATGAATGCAAAAACATCCTTATAGTGTCAAACACATGCATAATTCTGCACAATGAGGGTCAAAGATTCAAGCAAAGTAACAATAATAAAAACATACGTCTCATCTTACATGTTATTGCATAGCATTCCTTGAAATAACAAAACAAAAATGATGCAACTGTAACAGTATAATGACAAGCCCTTTTTAAACAGAGATCCTGCAACACTGCTGTAAAGAAGACATTACGCCATGTTGCTTACACTGAACCAAACAATGCAGGCATAATGGTGTCCCAGTGTGGGATTTTTGATAGCATGCCAGTGTTCAGGAAGCAAAAGAAAAGAGGTTTGACCAAGCCACAACCTGCCTGGCTGCAAATTAAACCAACATAGAAACAACAAAAACTGCAGTTCCTTGAACGGCCACTTGAGGCTGACTACAGAAGTGATTAATCTCCATAGGGGCCCGTATTAAAATGTACTTTGACAATTTTGCAGCGTGGTACAAAAACGGTTTTGGTATCTATACCTAATTTCCTCATTCATGACAGGGGCCCGCCTCAGCTCCATCCACGTTCCACATCTTTGACAATTTTCAGTTAGCTGGAAGCGCACTGAGCTTCACAGCGGCTCTTCAGAAACCTATGGACATCACATTTGTAATTATACAGTCTACGGGTGTGATGTGTAACACAACCCACAACCCATCTCCCATTTTACAGACGTAGATTTGGCTCTGTTATTACTGGAGCAACAATGCCCCCCCCATCCCTGTTCGTATATGTTTTATACAGAGGCGGAATAATGGGACGACATTACCGCCTTGAACAGGCTGTAATAAAGGAGCTACTGTCTCCATCTCGCCGCAGAAGGAGATGAGATTTGATTTGAAACAAGCTGAACAAAAGAGTCAGATTCTCTATTTTCCACAGACTCTTTTCTTCTTTATTGGTCCCTGACTAAAACCTTAGAGACATAACATAATTTGCATATTTTATACTTAGGGATTTATCTAAACAGTGTTATAGCAAGCTAAACACTGGAGGTGAATCTATACTGGCAATTAAAGGAGTAAAGCTGCATTAAGCTGATTGAAGACTTTTGATTGATACATAAAACTGGCATCACAGTTACTTTATTCTTTGGGAAATCTCTCCAGTATTGTCATGTCATGTATTGTCATTGTCATGTAAGTACATTAACATCAGTTAATGCATTTTGATGTGTTGTGAATGTTTCTCTAAAACACAGATTTGTATGGATGGATCAAACACTACTTTCTACTGTCGGCCTTCATATAATTTAAATAATGGGCTGATTGCAGCAAGAACATTTGTTTTTCATGCATAAACTGAATTAGGAAGTAAAATATAACACAAAACAAACCACAAAACAAATCTGAACCACTTGTTGAGTGGTTGTTAAGTTTTCATGATCACAGAAATTACGTTTTGATTAAAATGAAATGGCAGTTTAGTGCAAGGGCAATGCATGGCTAATTCTAATTAATTCATTGATTTTCTCACAGACTGAGGACGCGTAAGAGAATAAGAATTGAAAAGTAACAATTGACTGCCTCTCAAACTTTTTCATTTAAGAGTTTTGCAGGTGGTGGCTTTTTAGCCACACCAAAACCATGTTTTTCCTTAAAAAATGTAATTGTTGGCTAGTAGTGATCTACCCAAGAAGAAAATCTTACAGAACAAAATAACTGTCTGATCTCACATTTAATTGTATTATTACTAACTTGATCTACATTGCAAAACAATTACAATTCAAATTTTTAACATTTAGGCTGCGTGTCTTTTACATGGATTATCAACTGGTGAAGATGCTGACATTATTGTTGTTGTATTCTGGTTCTTTTTAGCAAACCAGCTGGAAACATTCAAAAGTCAGCCATAAACCTGACACCATTATCATTGTAAAGTGGATATATGCCGCATGTAACACACATTTTATATTCTACTTCTGCCATGTTCTGCAAATAGAGCCCCCTGAATGTTACACACTGGACCTTTTTTTTTTTAACGAATGTGTTATGTCTACGTTATCCCCTAAAAATCTCACCAAAAAAAGACATTGTGAAGCAAATTTGATGTTCTGTCAACTCTTTGTTTCTTGGACAAATGGGTTTAATCCATATATATATGTATATATATGTATATATATATATAATAATGTCCATGACTGTGACTGTGTCATTCCCTTGTTCTGATTTGTCAATAAAGTTGTTAAAACAACAACAACAAAACAAACAAAAAGGGAGCACTTTCTCCGGAAAAGTGTTGCCATAATCCAGGAAGCAATTACGCTTCCCTGAAAACATATTTAGAAAAACAAATTAGTAGTATATACATGTCTCTGGGAGACAATGTTGCATTATTCTTCCACAAATGTCACTGTGCTGGATAATTTGTTTGGCTATATTTTGAAGAAGAGTTGATTCCTAATTCCAGCGTATTTAATTGTTCATTAGTATGATATTGTCCTCAGGAAACCTCCACTCCTCTACTTATTAACAAGCCAGAAAATTGAGATTTTGAGGGATCCCACCTTCAGACACTTGCTGGTTAAACAGTTGCTGCTAATTTTAAGTCTGGGCACAGCAGAGACTTTAAATAAATCATTAGCTGTGTCTGAAACAATAAGATTCATTTTCAGGTTTCACTGCAAGATGACAGACAGGCGGGCGGGCGGTGCCAGAGGAGTAAAAACAGTGACAGAGGAACCAGAGGAGCAGAGTCAAAGATCCTGACTCAGTGGTTACCGTGGGGACTGCTCGCACCTTTTTGCCGCCAGGTATTGCCGAGAAATATTAGCAATGAGGCAGCGTGTGGAGGTTTTCAAAGCAGAGCAACAGATAAACAGAAAGCTGGAGACCTGCTGGGATGATGCCAGCTTTCTTTCTCCCTGAACAGATGCTGCCAGTGTCCACGATTCTTTGTTCCCTTCTCCAAAGACACTCTGTGTTGCCCGCTGCAGAATAAAAATGCTCACCTTGATGCCAGTAAAGAACACGACGTAGTCCAAAATAAATAAATAAATATATAAATCCTTCAACCTTCGACCAACACCTCAATCTTTGATGAGCTGCTTTGGACACTTAGTGTAAATAGTGATGACTTGCATTGAGCTACGTCTAATTCTTTTTTCATTAGCTAAGGGCTGAAGCATGTAAAGTATCCCACAGATGTGTCATTGTTACACACATCTGGCTCGATGGATATTTAATCCCACAGCGATAGTGGTGCTGAGAAAATGTCAAGAAGTGTGAGAACTAAAATGGAAGCTTCCTCTTCATTACCAGCATTACATAGCAACCCATCTGCCAGTGGTGGACATTTACTCAAGTAGTTTACTTAATTGCAACTTTTAGGTACTTGTACTTTCGATTTGATGCTACTTTGAGTTTAACATTAGTAACTTTTAGATGATTAATAAAAAAACTAACACATTTTGATCTATTATTATGGGTTAAACTACCTTGCTATATAAAAATATACATATTATATGTATATATATGTATGTATATCATCATTTATAAAAAATGAAATAAATAAATAATAAAGACAGCAACAACAAAAAAACATCACATTATATATAAAAGTATATTTTGATGCTAATACATTTATACTTTTACTTAAACCTACTATTAGGAGTTTTTAAAAGGTTATGAAACTGTTTCAATTTAATAATGATACCTATATATGACTTACATAAACAAAAAAGACCATTAGTGAAAAGATTGTATTCTATAAAGTAGGTCAGATATTCCTTGAAATCAATGAAACAAGGCGATGGAAACACTACCACTTTTATCCACAGGGATTTCTAACATTTAGTTGTAACAAAGTATTTGTGCACTGTGGTATTACTACTTTTACTTCTAGATCTGAATACTTCTTCCACCCCTGCCATCTGCCTCGTCACAAAATGAGTAACTTATACAAATGTCTCCATTTATGACAGACAACCTGAGGAGAATGAAAATGTATTACACAATTTATTTCACTTTGCTGATATTTGATAGAAATATCATAATGATACAGTTAATTAACATGCTTCAATTTATTTTGATAGGAATTAAATTGTAGATCAATGGGGTCCACGGCCCTGCATCAATCAGATCAACCGCTCTAATGTGTTATAGCCTATCAGTGAAAACAAGCAAGTGGATAATGTGTCTGCTCAAAGGCTGCTAATTTAACATTGTGATGGTCAATAACTGGAAATTAATACATGGCCAGATATTAAAGACACAATAATGAGCAATAAATAAATAAAGTGTATACAATATAGTAAATAATCTGACTGTCTGATCAGACTAATAATTACTGATTTGTTTACTGGAATAAATGTAGTTAAGTGCCCGGATAACTCAATTGTTTATAGCAGTTCTTCAATCTGTAACTAAATTGCAAATTAATATCAATTATTGTAATTTTTGGATATTTTGATATTTCTAGGTCTGTACTGAAGGGATATTGTGTGTTTCAGCCACTCTGCAGCAACAGCTGCTCCTAAGAGGAGAAATTGAATTCATGTCAGGTTACTGATAAAGTCCAAATGTTTTTACTTTTCAGTACTTAGCATGTGGTGCTCCAGATGCTGTAAAATGCTACATTTAGTTTATTCAGGTGAAGAGTGGGAGGAAAGATAAAGATGGGTCCTTGTAGACCAGATGTCAATCAGTGAGACACCTGCTATTTCATTTGTCAGAGTTGCTCCATACAACTGGAATTAGTATACATTTGTTTGGAGTTCTGCTTTCACTGCTGTACCTGAAAACCTTTGATGCTCAGCTTCTCACAATTACCCAGGAACTCTTGAGGCTTCTTCTCACAGAAATAAGTGAGAGACCTGATTTTCCACTTGAAGTTTCCTGTGGTGGCCCTTTTTCTGTTTGGACCAAAGGTGTATTTCTACTTGTTGTTCTTGCAGTAAAATACATTACAGGGAGAGGAGACTTGATATTAGACTTAAATGTCTAGAAGAAAAAGCAACAAGCATAGTGATATGAGGAAACTATTTATGGTGCTATTTAAGATATTGGAGTTATGGTGTACAGTATTTAGTGCAGGATAGTTTTGGAGTGTGAAAAAATAAATTCAATAAGTAACAAGAAATTGAAACATTTCCTTTGATTTAGTTTATACAAGAATCATCCCTGAAACACAGTGACTCTCTCCCACAAAAGAAAACCCTGTCATTGGGTTGGTGGCTGTGCTGTGTCTCGTTCTATCCTGTGTTCTCTGGATCGAGTCCTGTCCTGTCCGTTTCTGTATCTTGTCCCAGGTAATATGATGTGAAGGACCCTCATTACCGAGGCCAGGACGCTAAATTAAACAGTACGCGACAGAGCAGCAAGCAAACTGCAAACCTCTGGTTCCTCTCAAACCCAGTGACTATCTTTCCAACAGAAAAAGAAATAGGGATGACAATCCTATCTCATCTTTTAAATGTAAATGCTTTTATTTTTTAATACTGTTAAACATAGATGTTGAAATGTTGAAATCCATGCCGTTTATTTTCAGCCCAAAGCTCAGAAACTATGCGGTTGGGTTTCATAAAATAACATACAGTATGTGTTTAAGGTTAGGAGCTGCTAGAGGAAATGCAATCATGTGTCAAACAGATGGCAGATTTATTAAATGTATGGCTTTGAACACCATCCATGTCTCCAGAAATAAAAGAACACACCGGTGTTTATACGTCTGACTTGTATGTACGTATGAATGATGACCATTGTACACAACTGGTCTGTTCCAGAAAAGCACTAGACGGCTTTGAGATGATAATCTAACTAAGAATTTCCTTTACACCGTGCTTTCTTTGTTACCAAGGGACAGTGTTTCCACGGTGAATCTGAGACCACTGGTATTACATATGGTATATTACAGAAGGAGGCCTTAAGGCAATTTGAAAGGCAGTGCAGACAGCAAGCGTAAGTAAAAGGCATTCAGCCATCCATCCTCTTTACTGTCTACTGCATAAATGCTGCATAGTGAGTGTTTGACCAATTAAATGATAAGGGGGCTTCTTTATTCTTTATTCTATACCCACCTTACATACAATAGTTAATTGGTCCCACTAACAGGTGTTCCCCATGTATCCAAAGCCTGATGTAGCTTATTCCTTTGTGCTACTGACCTCACCTCATTTTGGTCTGTTCTTGGGATTGTCAATAGGAAAAACATAGAATAACCTCATCATTTAAAGTATAGAAATAGAAGAAGTAAGTAGTAGTAGAAGTAAAGAATAACCTCATCATTTAAAGGTCCAGTGTGTAATATTTAGGAGGATTCATTGGCAGAAATGGAATATATTCATAGGTATGTTTCATTAGTGAATAATCACATACAAGAATAGTCTTTTTGTTACCTTAGAATGAGAGCGTACATGTAGTGTTGTGGCAATTTTCTCTGCTGGTGGAAGAATGAAATGTAGAGAGACTATCTGCCGCTCGGCCGACAAGGGTTTGTATTTTCTTTGCAGAAAGAAAAAGGTCAAGTCAAACCACACGGGAGCGGTCAAACGATGAAGATAAGACCCAGAAAGCATGGGGAGATTCCTACATGTATACCTGAACACCTCTCTCTCTATCCCCCTTTGTCCGCTGTTGTTGTACAGTCCAGTACCCTTAGTCCTGCAAGATTTGCATTCATGCAAAGCTCGAGTCCAAGCTCACAATCTACAAAACACATAAAAGGACCTTGGTCATTGTGTAGGAAGGGAGTGGCCATATGTAGTGGCTAAAACAAAGAAACTGAGTTTACCATTACAGTAGCTGCAACTACACACCTAGATGCCACTGAATCCTACACTCTGGACTAGATGACTACAAGATAAGTGTGGCATTGTAGAGTTTTGTCAGTTGTTACTGACACAGTAAAAAAACATCTTTTCACCTGCGGGACAGGAGAAGACACAAAATCTCTTTTTGCAGGTGAGTGGTCAGAATGTTTGCTGGTCCGCCAGGAGCAGACAGGAGCCGGATTAAGAGAACAGTCCCGTGCAGGGCTTTGGACCTTCAAATATACAAAGTACAGAAGAGTAGAGAGTAAGGCACAAATAAAGATGTTTTGCAAGCCGATGAAATATTTCCCAATAACTGACACCCCTTGATTAAGATTAAGTATTTACTCCGTAAAAAATATTAATAATGAAAATAATGACACCGAAGAGGATTTTCAGAGCTTCCAGCTAGACATTATTACGCAGAAGATTATCTTACATAAAATGCCAACTGCACATATAAGAATCAGTTCTTAAATGTCAAGCAAGCACAACTTTGAGTGATGTGTTCAATGTTACGGAAAGTGCCATGGATTTCTGGCATTAACACACAGCCAGGGGATAAATTGGATCGAGGCTACCCAGGCATCGGCCCTGGCACACAGGCTCTCAGACATCATCAGGCTCAGCTAAGTCCTGACATGTCCTCCATCAACAACAGCAAAATTATTCACACATACTCTTCTCCTGTGGTAACAAAAAAAGTAGTGTTTACATGCTAGTAATTAAAATGAACTAAAACTGGTACTAACCTCCCGTTGTGTACCGTGTTAGCACTGATATGATTAATGTGTGTGCACGAGCAGCACCAGTCAGTCTCACACTGTCAGTCATGCATAAGGTAAATAATAGCTTACTGGGCTTTTGTCCCCAAGTACACCTGATATTTTGATTTAACAATACTCGGACTGGGCAGTAAACTGCCCATTACTTAACTCAAACTTTAAATTTAATTGTTTATGTGAGCTGTAATGATTCTGTTATCCTCCACCTCCCTGCTAGTCGGCAATATTGGTGCTCTGGCGGCTGCTGGCAGTCCTGTGTGTGTGTGTGTGTGTGTGTCTGTGTTCTTTACTGCAACTTGTGGTATTGGTACAGTACAGTTTAACAGGGATCTGCATATTTCTGGGACTGACTGGGTGTATGAATCAATAGGTTATAAACGAAAGACGGAAAGCAGCCGCTTTGGAACCCAAAATACATTTACCTTGGAGATGACTTTAATTTATCTACATGAGCTCTTAGTGTCACTTACAAACTCAGTGTAGATAGTTCTGATTTATTTAAACTTAATTTTAAAGATTAGCTTATGGGAATCGTATTTCTACCCAGTTTAACTGCTTATATTGTGAGTCACTCACAGGATTATAAAAATCCCGACATAGATCATTACTCTGCTACTGCAAATATTTTCAGATGAGGGTTACGTTGCAGGGATGTATTCTAATTTTAACAGGCACACTGAGAACACAGGAAGACACTGATTACTTTTTACTGTATATATATATATATATTGAAATAAAATCATCACTTCCTTCTCCCCTGTTGATGAAGGGGTAGGAGTATATTTTTGTGTGTTTGAACAAAAGACAGGCCTGATCATGTGTCATCAGTTGTACAGAGTTGGGTACAAATGCAGAGACTTAATGAGAGGATGTTCACTATGGAGCCTCTCCAGCCAACCGTGTCACATCACAGAGCAACCAGGTAGTCATTAGAGGGACAGATGGTGCTGTGGCTGATTGGTTTCTCTGCTGACCTATTTGAAGGTGTTTTTCCCCCTCATCATGCCTTTCCTCAGAAGTGGTGAGCAACGTTGGAAATAGCGAGGCTCCAATAAAGACAGAAAAGCAAAGTACACTTCAGTAATCTGCAGGAGGCCTGTTGCGGCTTTGATGTGTGGGAGCCTATAAGGAGCTAAATGAGCTTGTGAATTACTCATGAACAAAAGTGCATAAACATATCTTCTTATTACATGAAGCCATATAACTGGGTTTATGCATATGTGTCCTGAGGGAAGATGGAAAAAAGATATAACACATCGGTATCAGGATTGCATCCTTAAGAGACCAACCTAAAGAATCTCCCTCAAAATACCTCTAATCAGGAGTTTAGGGCGACAAAAGACCCTGCACAGTCGCTCCTTCTCAATCTAAACTACACTTGATAGAGTTGGAAGGCAATGAGGGGCTGACTTCTGTTGCATCTCATTTAGCCTCTTATAGTTTGTCGGTACACTTGGTATAACACCATCAGTGTGATGATATAGCATCAGATAGACTAAGAAGATCTTAGGCTTTTATAATGGAAAGGGTAAGACCTTTATCCAGTTATTCTTGAAGAAATGTCGAAATATCCAGCTTGAGAGCTTTGGAAAGGAATAACACCTCTCTGATCAGTTTTGGATTTGGTGAAAAGGCGAGGACGGGGAGATAAACCAAAAGCCAGAACTTGGTAGTTGTATGCTGTGCCTTTATAAACAAACTGTAGAAAATGACTGTGTTTTGGCAACACTGCAACATACAGGATCAGCATTCTTTAGGTCCACTGTAGTGAACCAGTTTCCTTGTTGAATTGACGGCATTACCTGACATATAATCAGCATCCTGAACTTAAAGTTTCTCAGGTAAGTCCTCAGGTTCAACATAGTAAAACCTGCTCTTAGCTTGTAGAGTAAAAAATCCACACAAACTTGGTTGTGGGCGATACTTTGCTTTCCCAGCTTTGTTTGCCTTGCTAGACCTGCAGCTGGGAGAGCTTTTTTTTTTCTGGGGGCCATTCCACTTTGCGAGCTGGCGTGCAAAACAAGCGAGTCCTCGGTGAGTTAACGCTAAAGACATGTGGATGCAACAGATTTGTTAGTGAGATATCCAACCGAAAGGGAACCAACTGTCACTTTCTTAAAAAATCATCCAAAAATCACAGACAGACAGGCAAAGACATGAGATGGATTACATGCTAAATTAAAATGTTAAAACTGGATTGTATGAGAAACTAATGATGATTGTATGTAGGTCTGTGCAGCATTAAATATTAAATGGAAAGCACAGGCTGTTTCACTATCTGAGCAGCCAGAAATCTTTATCATCTCCTTAACAACCTGATTTCTACATGTAGAGAAAATATCTAACAACCTAAAGCCAGTAATCTGTCTTGATGATGCCTCTGATGCCTCTGATGTTCTGAATTTACATTTGAAGCCATACATTTGGATTTGCACTAGAAATAACACAGCAACCAGGCAAGAAAGAGACAGGACTTTCATGTTGCAGAACGCCTATTGAGTTTCATTTTGCAACATTTCAGAACAGGATGAAACAGGACGCAGCAGCCACGGCAGGAATAATCAAGGCTAGATGAAGGAGACATGAATTATGGGTCACTTCTATGGTGGCTGTCACTGCATGTCTGACATCAAAAGACGGAGCAAAGGGTATGGAGGTGCCTTTCAGTCAAAGCCATGATCTTCACAAATGGTGAATAACCTGAATGAAGGGACCTATCATTTTCTCTGTCTGCTACAAAACCACAAAATAAACATCTTGTGAGAGGAAAACAAGGTATTGCAGTGCTTGACACATTAGTCATGCATGTTGTTTTCATCAGGATGCACCTTGTCTGCAAAGTATCATATCTAGGGAAATATATTTTTCTATACTTATGTTTTATGTAAAACTCAACAAGACCAATTATAAGACAAGTTATACAGCAAGGCCTGAGTCTGCCAAGGTAATAAACAGATAAAATAATAATAATAATAAACTAAGAACTCTTTGCAATTTTAACATTTTTAATCAATGTGTAATGTTACCTTGAGGTAGTTCAATGTGAGTTTAAATGAGCAAGTTTAAAGCAGTCCTCTGTAGGTTTAACTGCAACATGCACAGTTCATAATACAGGATGAAAAATGTTCTCTCTCTGGGAATTTCTCTCACTACTCTTAAAGGATTGATCAATGTATTCTTTGGGATCAATTTTTTTTGTGTGTAAGGAAGGCAAAGCACCATCACATTCACAAAAGTCACACAAGGCAAACAAGGTCAAAATGACAGTTCCTCAACCACCCACCCACCCACCCACAATTCCCTTGTTTTCCTCCTACCAACC
>NW_023340095.1:13121954-13192628 GCF_004916995.1 Morone saxatilis | reverse complement strand
ATAAAAACACAAAAACAACAAAAACTACCAGTAAAACCTATCCTAACGCCATTTCCCTGCTGTCCAGGAATCCCATGACCATTATAGACATAAATCAACAGCATTCAGACACATGGAGACACATTCATCCATGATAACATCCACATAAATATCCAGCAGTATACATAAAGTATATATATATATATATATGTGTGTGTGTGTGTGTGTGTGTGTGTGAAGTAACCAAAGAATGTACATTCTATAAATATATACGTATAATCAGGGGAGTATTAGTAAATACAGAGGTGGGTCAACTGTAGTTTTCCCTCATAGATTGATGCAGCTGATCTGAGAATATAGCTGAAACCACAGTTAACCACTAAATGTATCTATGGTAGCTTTGACCAGTAAATATTATGTGCTTTGGCATTATGTAATCGTGCTGTAGAAAGCCCCAGTTATCCAATATCTTGGTAAGAAGATTGATCTCTTAAAAGATATTTCTTGTAAATAGAAATGACAAAAAACAACAACCACAACATGGATCATAATGTTAACAGGTTACACTGTACCTTTCGTTTTTGTATTTGGCATTTCACAATGACAAACAACTGTGAGGGATCAAAACAAAGCAAAATCAATGTGTAATCTTTCAAATGAACATTTTCTGAGTAAATCCTTGGAGCTACTTGAGAGCTGCTATACTCACACATGACAAACAATTTGCTGCAGTAAGAAGGCATCTTTACGCTGTCAATACTCAGCCCACAATTTTGCTTTGTTGCCAATACTGCCTGGGGTTGGGGAGTAGTACACCGCTATTTTAATTATATTTCCCAGTACGTTTGAGTAAAGTAGCTACTCTTCTAACTGTGTAATGTTTCAAGTAGTGAGTTGTTTTTTCCACTAAGTAAGGGAGCATAAAATAATGAGTGCATTTGTTTATTATTACTTTACAGTAGATGTTTCATAATGGGAAATATTTAGATTTGTACAGATAACTTCTCTACAGTAGCTACAGTTTTGAAGTGTCTTTCCCAATACTGACTGCTGCCTATGTAGCATTTTATAAGCAAGCCAAATCATGTCAGCCCAGGATGGCACAGTGGGGGAAATATCAGTGGAATGTTTTTTGGTGCACACCCTGCAGCCAGTATTCGCTGATGCCATTTGTCACATTGTCTGCCAAGCTCAAACACACACTTTGAGCCGAAAACAAAATATTTCTGTCCTGGCCGCAGCATGTCACTGACACACATTTTACAAAGGTAAAGCTTAAGTATTGTTAGTTAGCTTAAATATTGTCTTAAAATTTGTTTTTGTTTGGGTGCCTGGCAAAAATTTAAGATTTAATGCTGTCAGTGTGGCTGGCAGTTTTACTGCTTATAGCAGATCTGGTTTTGGGCAATGGCCATCTGCTGGGTGCTAATTTGTGCATGTGTGCTGCTGCCGTATCTATGCACTGCATTTGCACTGTTATTATGGACTTTTTGTAGTAGCTGAACTACTTTTTCTGTTGTTTACTAGCGTGAGCATTATGATGCTTTCATGCTATTTCTCCCAAGGTTGTTGTTGTCTCCAATTGCCTCACTGCAGATATATATCATGTATTGGCTTTAGGAATGTTTTCTGCAGAGCCTGGTGTATGCTTGTGGGGAGTGAGGAGGTCAAAGCCTAGAAACTAAGTATACACACTCATATTCACGTAATAAAATCTGTTCCATTTGAGCTGACTGACTGAACTTTTATAACTCTGCAATGCAGAGTGTAGTGTCCTTTAATATGCGATAGAGATATTCAATTAAACTAGACACATTAAAGAAAAATATATTCTGAAGTATTACAGTGCTTATCTTTTAATGACTGTATCCTCAAAACAACTTTCTGACAGAAAAGCAGATTTGTACCCATTATGGTGCCTTAAGCTAACAACACAGTTATCTCAGTTAATATCTACACACTACAGAATGAAATTTGACTCATAGACACTTCTGACAAGGTATTGATCATTTAATCCATTTTTAAACCATTTCAGTTTTACCCGACCTGTTTTACCCGACCTGAAATGATCTGTCCCTCTGAAGTTTCTATATTTCTTTCTAAAGCTCCAGGCTAAATGCATAATATGGCATTTGTACAAGAATCCTTCAACTGCTCTCAGCGTTTGTGGTTTCCAGATGGCTACTGAAACACTGACCGACCTGTATCATCTCAGCTCAGGTGGCAAAATAGACCATGTGCTTTTCCAGTGTGTATGAAATGGATGCCTCGCCACCCCAGCAGTCATATGGGAGAATCAGCTACAGATCATCAGCTCTGGAGCTGGCAGTGATTTCTCCATATCCACTTCCACAAGGCAGATGCTTCCTGACGTGAACCCAAGCTGTCCATTTGATACTCATCCAGCACACAAATATATTGAAAGATACAGTAACTTTAATGGAACTTTATAGTAAAATACTACTAATGATGGACGTCTATGGCACAAAGGTTGCATCAGTATAATGTCAGTTTTTAGAATAAAATAATAGTATAACGTTTTCTTTTAATCAGAATCAGAATCAGAAATACTTTAATAATCCCAGAGGGAAATTATTTAATGTGAAACAACAGAATTAACCAGTACTACAGATACTGTACCTTGCCTGACTGATTGTGAATCGTTTTTTATTCTTATCGCTGGAAAAAGTAAAAGCAAAAAAGGGAATTTATTTAGTTGACTGTGCAAATTGGTATACTAAACATGCTTCTAATGAGGTTCTCATCTCCAGGTTAATAGGGGTCTGTAAATGTGTGGTTTATGAAGCCAGGCATTGATGTATCGATAGAGTAAATGCAGCTGTAGGACCTGCACATGTGACAGGAAGTAATTAAGCTTCCATTACACAGAGCTGCTCATCTCTGCACACCATTAATGCACTCCAAAGATTTTCCTCTTGCACGCTCCAAATGCACGGTCACAGTTAATGTAAATAACCGAGCATGACCCTCCCGTCTCCACAGCCTTTGCTTTCTGTGGTAACATCAGCATTAATGATGAATCATTATGCAAGGGGAATCTGGCATTTTCGTCTCATTATCTGACAGGCTGCAGCTCCCCCGTCAACCCCAAAGACACCTCTGTCTGAATCCTATTATCTCTCCGCTCCTTCAGTCCTGTGGCAGTGTGAAGAGGATCGCCAAATCTTCTTATGAAACACTTCATCATGACACATGTTGTTGACCATAGTTGTGATGTGCTGCACTTGTGTCAGACAATAAAGAAATGCATTGTGAATTCAATGTCACACCCACACATGCACACACAGGCCACACCAAAGTGTTTTTTATTATCATATGCAACCACGCAAGGACACAAGCACGCGAAATGCAAAGACACACTTTTGTGACAACACTGCTGTGTCTCTGTGTGTACCTCTCAAAAAGCACAGGTTCTCCTCGATTCACCGCCCTTCCCTCTCCCTCACTCCCAAAGCTCTGTCATGAAATATGTATTCACATTCAATATGTTGAGATCCAGACAGAGTCAACAAAACCTAGGGAATTGCCTGCTTCCTTTGCCAGTCACAGTAGTAAAACCTGCTTCTTTTAGCATCCAGCCCCTTTTCACCAGTACAGTGCTGTGTATAATTCATGATACAAGTGAAAGCTGTGAGGCAAACACAATTACAGCTGGCCCCCGTGAGTCACTCTGTCACAGACTTAGACCTTTTGTCTCCATTGATCACCAAATGAAGAATGAAATCAAGCTGTCCTTGTTACAAGGCCCAAAGTTCGACCCCTTACTGAATCAGGATTTTGTGGGCACTGAATGCATATTTTCTATACATCCAGACGTGGATCTAGAAAAATAGTCATGGGGTGGCAAGAGGGTGGCATGGAGACTAAAGGGTGGCAGAAATATATGCTGATTCAACCGCAAACAATCACATATATCAATATTTGCTTGGAAAAGCCTCCAAATGAAGATATTTTAACTCAAACATTAAGTTATTGTGGCACATTAGAGAAACATTGAATGTAAAAATTCAAATGTAGCATTAGAAATGAATAATTGTAGATTTTTTTTCAAATACATGTCTTTTTTCATTGAGCCTATAAATTAGCATAGCATGTGGCCATAACAGATAATTAAATTAATTTCTGTTTTTAAACACGTTATTTTTTTAATTAATCTAAATTAATGTGTTAAATTTAACATAATTTGACACCAAACTGATGTGCCAAGGAATGCCAAGGTGGCAGCGGCCACTCTTATAGACCCACCCCTGCACATATAAAAACACAGTGAATGTTAATATACATGTATGTTATATATCTTCCGACTGTCCCATCATGCAACTTGGCTGTGTGTTTGTGCGTGCATGAAGCAGAGAGCCAGCAGAGCCGTTTGAGAGAATCAGCAGGGCATAAAGCAGGGCATGAGGAAGGATGATGGGAAACATAGAGCTCCAGGGCTCCTATTACAGGTACAGGATATAGAAATATAACAGAAGAGAAGTGTCTCTAGAGAAACTCTGTCCAAAAAACTTTAGCCAGCTATGAAGCAGCATTGCAGTACCACCAAACTGTATCCAGTTTGAGTGCAATGAAAGATTTGTCAATAAAAGAACAAATCAAAATCCACTGTATATAAATGCACTGAATTTCAGAAACCTTATTAATTATGCTGTTCAGGAGTTAATACATCTCTTCTTTACAAGCAGATGGCTGTAGCCACTGAGACAGATATGCTAATTCCAGCTCTGCCCCAGAAATACATGTACTTCAAGCGGTTGGCCATGTGTCCACACAGCACCCCTGCAGAGACAAGAATATAAACTAATTCACAATGACATTCTGAGAAATAACATATTCACTGTCACAAAAACATATGTATTTGTATTTCTATGTATCAGTGAAATGCAGTATGTCTCCCCCATCATGAAAAGAAACACGCCAAGCTACACACTTTAAAGTAAAATCAATACTATCTCCATTCCCTGTGATGCAATGACAAAGTGATTCATGTCCACATCATCAGAGAAAAAGCTTGCACCATCTGAAGTGTTCAAGGCGATGTATTCAGTTCAATGGGCACAGTAGCCTAAGATGATGAATGAAAAGAAAAGTGGAGGAAGACATGGTAAATGTTGCATCAAATCCATGTGTTCTCTTCTATTTGCCTTCACCTGAAATATCAAGGCACAATTGTGCAAAAAGTCTTCAGCTGAAATTGAAAGTGACAGAACCCGTGAACAGATCTCAGTGATTCTTGTGTGCTTTATTTGTTTATTTGTACGTAGCCAACACATATACAAACCCACTGCTGCTATTTGCCACTTTCTCTAGTTATTGTGCTTTAAGTCAAAAGTGCATACACAGTAATAATATATGCTTCCACTAAGCCATTTTGGCTGGGAGCCTCAGTCTGCTAAGTGGTGTGCAAATAGAGAAAGTAAATTACCATAATACCACGTTTCTGGCTGTGGTAAAAGGCACCAAGGACACACAAACATGCAGCAAAGATAAAAATGCTCATGTGCTGAGCCAACAGCTGCTACCAAATGCTATTGCTACATTAGATTGTGTGAAAGGCTTCCAAGGATATGACCTCTGAATATGACGACTTTGACCCACCACCACATAAAGAAGCATGTGTGTAGTTTCAACTGTGATTGAGATGAGGCCTCACTCAGTATGCACGATAAATATCACGGTGGCAAGCACTGACATATTATCACCTTTTAAGTTGATTTGTTGAACTTTTTTGGCAAACAGCTTTCTATTAACACACCCAAAAGACACAAGTAACATTATTATTTGTATGGAGTCATGTTTCTGGCTTCCTTATAAGTCCAATATTCTCGTTCCTTTTAGCTCCGTTTTTCATTCACCAGCTAAAAGGTCCAGGTCTGGCCTCCGTGGCCAAAAATGACACTGATGAGATTTGAGTTAAATGAGACGATTAACACCACTATCTGATTGTGGACTTGGCTCAGCATAAAGACTTGACACTGGGAATGATCTGGCCTGGCTCTGTCCAAATCTGTCTGGACAGGCTTGCTGTTTAGCCTGCTTCAAGTCTGCATGTTATGCTAAATTAACCATCTCCTGACTGTAGCTTCATATTTAACAAACATATCTCATCTAACTCTCAGGAAAGAAAGCAAGTATAGGTGTATTTCCCCAAAATGTCAACTATCCCTTTGCTGTGCACATCTTACTCCACATAAACAAATCTTTGAGATTGCGTTATGTGAAAGGTTAAAAACAATCTGGGTGTGATGTGTATCTGACTCAACAGACAAAATCTATAGGCCTATCCATCACAGCAGGGCAAAGAAAGTCTTATACTTTTCAAAAGGGAACGACTACAGATCTGCTGCCAACAGGAATAACATGCAGAGCACAACAACAGCCTGCCAGCCTGTCATCAAAGGCAGATGCTTCAGGTACAGAGAAATGTGGTTTTATGTCAGGAATGAAAGACAATGCAGATGTTTCGTCGTGCTTAAAGAAAGAGCAAATAACAGTTTGAACCAGTTGTTGGCTGCAGAGAATCAGGACCCAGAAACTTATCATGTGAGACGTAAGCATGTTTCCAAATTAAATTATTAACCATCGCACACTTGATACTATTTGTCAATAGCCAGCATGGACACCTTTTTCTTTTCTGCATGGCTTTGTGTTGCTTGTCCACTGGAACTGAAACAGCCTTTGTACTTGAAAATACACATTGCCGTTTGTTTTCATTTGGCAGTTTGGCTGCACATGTATGCTTTTCCACAGGAACAGATAAAATGTACTTCTACTGAGCACAGACAATTTAAGATCCTCCAGAGACAGTGTGCCTTTGAGACCTGGCATATGGTGTATTATTTAGGGTGTATTCAACTGATAATTATGAAAAGATGCTGTGTGTACTTTTTCCTAATTTTGCTTCAAAATTGGTGAATATGGTGAAGACTAATTTAGAAAGACAGGACCAAATTACTGCTTTACTTAGATAATTAAATGTCACTAATGAATCTAAAACCAGGATTTTAGACATGAAAACAAATCTGCATCACATATATTAACTAAATAAAGCTTGAAACACAGACATATTTGTCGCCAAAGGAATTCATGCACACAAAGTCCAAATTAATACTGGCAAACAGTGCATCACTAGAAAAATATTAGGCAAACATAATCCCCTTAATTTCACAATGACTGTATTGTTGGGAATCTGCTTCCAAACTCCCAATTTTACTCTGAGAGGAAAAAGATTGTGCGAAACTAGCAGTAAGATGTGTTGTATGCTGTGACAATCACAGAAGAAACAACTAATGATCCACTGAGAAAACAGCAGTTTCTATACCTCTTATTATTATTGCTTATGATTATTAGGACTGTGTGCAGTGCAGAAAGAAGTGCGGCTGTGTTTCCACCTTTTCCTCGAGTCAAAATAGTCCTCTGAGCAGCCAGCTCTGCCTGTATGCCTATTCAGGCTGTGCTCACTGAGTCTGTACCTTTCTCAATTCAGGGTCAGTAACAGTGACCAAGCAATCTACCGCCATGTACCATCTATGTTTTTGCCAACTATGTTCCTAATTTACTTTGAAAATACTATAGTTTTGTAGTAGTCTGAGCTGTTGTTATTGCTGTTGTTGCTGAGTGTAGAATATGATGGATACTCAGTAATATTGAATATAAGTGGGTATAGACCTTTTCCAGTCCTGCATGGATTGGGAGCTTTGCTTACAAGAATTGATTAACACATCTGTGTATGCTCTGTCTATTTAAAATGTTTTATACATACTTTGCTAGCTTGGTAGATAAAATGTAATTAGTGTGCTTGCTTCTTTCTCACTTTACTCTCTTATTTACCTTTTCATTATGATTATCACTTGACAATGGGGATGTAATGATACACTCAACTCATGATTCGATTGTTTTCTCAATTATTTAACAAAATGACATTGAAGGCAAATTAATGTATAACTGAAAAAGATTCTAATATTTCTCAGACAAAAATTTTATTTCTGAGGAACATATTTTCTTTTCTTTGTAAAAGTGGAACTGAAAATATAACCCTGTCAACTACGGAAGACGTCTCCTGCCATGTCTTGTCTGTTACCTTCGCACCATTTTGAACATTCAAGCATGTGATTTTGACATTGGACAGTCAAGACCACAGTTTGTTTCCTGTTACCATGTAACATTGGAGTGGCTATTATTTATATATATATATTTTTTTTTACAATAACAGTGTATCAAAGGACAATATCAAGACAATGTGACAATGCCCAAGGCGTCGCTCGTAGCAATGAACCTACAGAGAATTATAAAGAGAACAGGTTACATTTAGCCGAGGGTCCCAGAGAGTTGGGGTGGGTCAATCACTTGCACATTTAATATATGACCCTTCCCACTCGCCATCAATTACTACACAGACTTGGGTTATGTTTTTAATTTACCTATCCCCAATTAGGATATTACACTATAAAACTGTGTAAACTGTGTAAATACCCTCAGCCTTGCTAATACCTGCCGCTACTGATCCTGTTCCTCGTCACAAACTTGGCCTGCCTACACACAAACACACCCCGGGGAAGAACAGCAGTGCAATGTCCTCAAAATTAACAGGTCTTCCACAATGCCCCTGGATACTTCCCCCTTCAGAGCCTGCTTGTGTTTGATCACCACTGCCAAATGGAACATGGCCTCCCTGCTGATCTGGGTGGACCTCCCCATCCAAGGAGAGCTCACTAGCAGGCTGCTACGACCCCCATCTACTGTCCATTACCCAGAGCTCATCACTGAAAATATAGAGCCCATCTCTTCCGCTTGCTGGGAACACTCAGAGAGGGAGACAAAACAACACGAAGGGAAGCCTTAAACCATTCAAGTCTTCTTTTTCCTCCCATTATTGACAGCAATGAGGGGTGAGAAAGGGGGATGACATGCGTCAAATGGCCCTGGTCAGCCTCAAACAGGAGACATTGGTATTACTGATCACTGAAATATGTTTGTTCATTTTCTTGCCGAGATTTAAATGTGTAACAACCTCTGTTTTATGTTGGGTCATGTGCCAGACTATTTCTTGGCCGGGCCCAGTGGCTTCCTGGAGTCTCTGCTGGTTGCCTGGCAACTTCACAGTACTGCTACTGGCCAACAAATAGTGCAACTGTGACAATGTATAACGTGTTCACTAGTGATCCATACAGATGTTGGTCGGTGGATTTCGTTACTATTGGACAGAACCAAGTTAGCTGTTTACTCCTTTCTCTGGTGTTTATGCTAAGCTATGCTAACCAGCTGCCAGCTCCAGCTTCATGTTTAGTGTACAGATAGGAGAGTAGTATCAATCTTCTTACCTAACTCTCAGCAAGACAACAATATTGTTATTGCCTGGTATTTTCCAAAATATCAGACGATTCCTTTAAGCCTCAAGGTCACCAGACGGCTTTTGTGGTCCCCCCAGCCCTTAAAAGCTCTGCAGGAATATTGGACAACTGCAACATTGACAAAAGGGAGCAGAGGGTTATTAAACAGTACCAACTATAAATAGATGCATGATGCAGACAGACCATAGCACATCACTGCGCACATGTCCTTTCATTAAGTGGGAGGACAAGCAGCAACTGGCAGACTAAAGTAACGTTCATATCTTGTTCTAATGAAGTCTGCCAAGATTAAAAATTGTCACACATGTTGTTAGATTTAGTTTAGTTCCTTTATTATTGAATCTATTCCTCTACAAATTGGGGAGGTTTACTGTGCTAGAAGCTTTATTAAACAAGCCAAAAACAATCACTAAAAGGCAGATGGAGCTGTCAAAGCCAGCGTCTAGCAGAAATTTGTTGATGACAGATGACTTACAATTTCACTAACTTATATTACTACCCCATGGCGCAAGACTGCAAAGAAACACATTTTACAATTATACCTTCCCTAAATCTCTGACCTGATCTCTAACCTGTCAGATTTTTCCTGTTATTTAAGTCAGGTGACAAAATAATTCTTGAGTTTGCTATGATTATACATGATTCCTGTAAAGCACAGCTCTACATTGTCCACAAAAAGTGTGTCATTATGCAGATAGTAATTTGTACTGACAGTCAATGATGAGTGAAATAGAACTACAGAGTAATTACAGAAGTAGATTCATCATAGTTACTGTCTGTAATTATGTCTTGGCAGTTTAATGTTATTCAGTGATGAGACAGATTGCAGAATAGAGAATGGCTGCAGAAAACTCTTGAAAAAACATCTTGCAAAATCTTAACACATGCAGTTTGTGTGGTGTTGTTATGTGAGTAGATTTCCATATGTAGTGTGAAAAAAAATATACAGGCTGTGTGTGCTGCAATGTGTGAAATAGAGATTTATACGCAACCTTTTCAACATCAAATATGGTTTGTGCATTTGCTTAAATTCAGTTCCCTCAATAGTAAATAGATGCTTTCACTATATCCCTCTTGTTTCTCACGTTTTATTCCACACTGTGTGTCAAGACTGCAAAAGTTGGAATACAGAATATAACAGACAAATGCAAAAGAGCCAGTTTTGTTTTGGGTGAATGTTTTTTTCACGTTTCTTGAAGGCCAAACTGCTATTAAGATAAAAGCAGACTAAAAACAAGCCTACAAGGAGAAATGCGAGAGCCTTAATTCTCAGAAAAAACACAAACATGCTAAGTTCAGCTTTGTTTACCTCAGTTCTTGTTCATAAAAAACAAAGTGTTGCAGGAAGTCACGTTGAGCCAGTTTTATTTATATATCCCTAAATCACAAGTTTGTCCCAGAGGGCTCTATTGTACCTCTAGCACACGGTTAGAAAGATAAGGTAGAACCCTGCAAAAAAAAATAATAAGAAAATAAACATTTACAGGTAAAACAAATAATCCAGTCCAATAATAATAAGTCCAGTCCCCTAAGCTTAACAAAGTTTCTGCAAAGCCAGTGGTGGCACAGCCTTGGGTGGTTCATCTCGACTGCACAGCCTGGATGGGAGGGCTGACGCTGGCAGGTGGCACAGTGTTATTACACTTTCTACAGCGAGGCTTTGAGATACGGGCCAGTGGCAAAGGCACTTTCTAAGTTTTCTAATGTGGACTCTTTGTACTGAGATAAAAGCAAAACAACCAAATGGAAGCTTATTTCTAAACTACAGTATAGAGGTGTTTAGTACATGTATGAAACAATCTATGGCTCTTCAGACTGAACTGTACCTGAACTAACTAAATCAGCACTGTCACTGACCGAATCGGCAACTTTTAGCAGTGGAGCTCCCCTCACTGACTGAGGGGGCCGTTGTCAGCTCAGCTGTGATTCACAGTATGTTACTTTCTCATTAAAAGCATATTAAAAGACCACTAAAGCCACAGAATCAATCATGATTTGATAACTCAGTTGTAAATAATAGCCTGCTGAGCTATTAACCACATGTGCAGTGCTTATGGGCTAGTTTTGTTCTGAACTGGATGTGGGAGCTTGAACCAGCAAAAGACTGAACACACTTATGAACTGAAGTACACACTGATGTTTGTTTGAACAGTGACTTACCTTAGGAACCGACCAAGTAAACTGAACTAAACTGAACCAAGTGATTTGTGATTCCACCTCTACTTCAGTATTGTTTCCAGTTCAAATAAATCTAAGGATCTCACAATAGACTTGATATGATAGTAATAAATCAAACAGAGGGATTACTGGTTGTATCACACTGCACATAATGTGAGCAGAAAACACATTTCATAAATGTTTGGAGCTCTGGAGCTGTATGATTGATTGTACTGACACAATGAACAACAGTGATATTCTAATAAAAGGACCAGCCTGCAGGATTCAGTGGCATCTAGTGGTGAAGTTGCAGACTGCATTTCAATACCACGAGCGAAAGGCCCTATCTAGAGCCACAGTTTGGTTTGTCCATTCTCTGTTACTGTAGAAACATGGTGGTTCAACATGGCGGACTCCGTGGAAGAGGACCCACTCCCTCTGTAGATAAAAACGTCTTATTCTAAGGTAACGAAAACATAATGACTCTTAATTATAAACAAATGAAAACTATGAATATATTTCATTTCTACCTATAGATCTTCTTAAATGTTGGACCTTTAAAGAACCAATAATTTTACCTTCT
Source organism: Morone saxatilis (assembly GCF_004916995.1). NCBI lineage: Eukaryota > Metazoa > Chordata > Actinopteri > Moronidae > Morone > Morone saxatilis. The sequence goes on along the minus strand of NW_023340095.1, from coordinate 13,180,538 downwards.
CACTGATAGTTGTCTAGAGAGATGTCTGTAGTGTTTGCTTTAGTAGATTTCAGCCTAATTTATTGTTCTATGTCTGTGAAAAAAGTGTGAAAAACACTGTTGCGCACAGAAAGCTCTTCAATACCTTTTCAACATTAATAACACACAATGGTTACTATACTTTTTCAATCTCAGTTCTTCGCAAGTCACTGAACTTGAGAAAGTGAACACAAACTTTGTGCAGTTGATCTTAAACTTGGCTGGTGTTAATATGGCAGAATTATTTTTAGTTGTGCTGAAAGGACTGGTTGATTATTAATAGTCAGTTAACTGATAATTAATCAATGGCAATTTTCATGACTGATAGATGCTTTTTTTTAACATTTAGTATCATTTTAAATTGAATACCTTTGTCTTTTTTGACAAGTTTGTCATTTTTAAGTTGCTTAACTTGAAACAGGCAGTATTTTTCACATTATACAGATTAATTATTAATTGGTAAATTGAAACAAATAAATAAAATAAAAAATGACAGCATCCTATCCATAATAATATGTCAGTAGTTCCTGACTGAGCATGACAAATTATTTGACATCCTTGAGAGCAAAAGCCTTTAACGCTGGGGCCATTACAAACACAACAAAATATCCTTTATCTGTACTTTGTCCTGAAACATTGCCCTTCTACAAAGCAATTACAGGGGGAAGCAAAGAACCTCAGGTACTCTTTTGGAATACAAAGGACAGCACAGCAGAAAGGATTTGGGTCTTTAAACACTCGGACACAAAGTGATTAACCTTTATCTTTCAACCTGTCCCTGTCAGACGTCATTAGTGAGAGGACGCTCACCAGAAAAGATGGCATGAAACATCAAGGAACATCATGTATGTACTTTCTGTTCATTTTGTCACAGTTTTACTTCAAACAAAGTCATTGAACGTACTCTGACATGTTAATATAACACATCAGAAAATACAGCACTGCACCATGCTGCTAAAAATAAACACTCATAAATTATAGATAAGTAAAAGCACTCTAATTAAGCTGAATTCAATCGCACATTTTCTAGCCATACATTTCTGCACTGCTTGTAACAGCATTTAAAAGTATATTTGCAGTGTATTTTTTGAGGTGTTTTATTAGTACACTTACTGTTTTTCATTATTTTATTATTTTAACTGTCACTCCCACTAAAAACAAAGCAGTTAGGTGAAGCATCTGTTTCCTCACTTCTTTTCCTTCCCTGGACCTCCATTGTCTGAGAGCTCGGTTCATGGTGACCTCAAGGAGATTATGTCATAACTTGCATCACACAACGTGACTCCATAACCTTGTGGGCAGATAGTGCCATGCTAATGAGGAAGCTGAAGCAGGTGAACACAGTTTTCTTTCCACCATATTATCCCCAGAGCTGTGCTCATTATAGCCGAGCTCAGCAAACACGTTCTAAAAGTGGTCTCTTGGTTAGACCTACTAGAAAGTATTCTATATTGCCATTCTCTGACTATTATTACTATCTCATATATGTAACAGCTTAATCAGGGAGATTTCAGTGCAGGGATTTGCACCAACATATTTAGAAAAAAGAAATTCATTATTTTCTTCTGCCTGAGTCAATTGAGATAATGGATCCTGAAATGGTGAAGGGAATATTAGCAGCGTCTAAAAGGGAGCTTTCACACTAAATCCGGTATTAAGTGTTTCTACTGCTTGTTTGAGTTGTCGTCATAAAATATTGTACAGCTCAACTCATTATAAGAAATAGGCTTTCTCACCAAAACCTGTAACCTGCAACTAAGAGAATTATTTAAACTCAGTTTGGCTTTGGCACCATATTCACAATTATAACACTGTACAATAACTGCTCATTTGTATTGTTGACTTCATTTGCTCTCTCTCTCTTCTCCAGGGGCTTGCACTCAGAGTTCAAATGAATTAAACTACTGACCTCTAGTTGCTACCAAATGGATGGAGAGAGCTGGTTATTTAGTGCGTGATGCTGATCAAAACATTAACAGAGGAATATAGACAAAACTCACACTCTTACACCCATACTTCAAGATTTCCTCCCAAGTCCCGCCCATTTTTTTTGACAGTTGAGCAAGCCTTGGTCTACTTCCTCCTTTCCTGTACTTTGAAATGCTATGTGCTCCTCTATGTTGAAAAGACAAGCACATTTTGAAGATGGTAAAAAGATAAAGCATCATATAGTCACATTTTAAGTTATCTACTGTGAACAAGCAACATTAGCTTTTAGATGAAACTAGTTAGCGAATGATTGATGTAGACTAGCCAGCTAGTTAGCTAGCAATTTGCTAAAGCAATAGCTCAAGAAGTGATTATATATATGTCACTTTTATCAATGGAAACAAATTTTTTGCGACTAAAATGTTCCCACTCACACAGCGGAACAGGTAACCTTCAATGACACATTTAGGATTATTGATTACGCTAATGATGAAGTCTTATGACTGCGTACCTCCTCATGAATACGTGGCATTAATCGGGCTGAAATGAGTGATTTATGACAAGCTTGCTTTGCTTTGGTGAATCTGACTGCAAGCCCCACAGAAAGAAAGTATAATAAAATGTTAAAAATATGTGTTTTAAGAAGTAGTTTGCTTACATATTGAAGTTATTCAGTAGCTGATGTTGATGTTTGGACAGCTTTCAGTTCTCTGCTCCCAGTGTGCTGGGCATCTTGGAGCAATCTTCATATTGAACGCACAGAGATGAAACAGATATCCTACACATGGTAAGACTCCTAACAAGCACATTGCCTGAATTACTCTTATTATTGTTTTGTTTTGAGACTTTGAATCTCTGTGAAGTCATAAAAATGAGGACCTGTTGTTAACTTGACTTTTCTTTTACTGATAAAATCCTATGCCTGGTAAACACTATTAATTAAGAGACTTGCATGTTATATTGTTTTGCCATTTAATAGTCAGAATTGACCTGAAAGACTTGCATATACATAATACTGCAATTTGCTTCAGACACATTTGTGACTCTCTCATGCATTTGCAGATCTGCCACGGCACAAGTGTAGCAAAAGTCACGTGTAAAAAGAGCCAATTAAGAGTCCTGCCTGAGTTGTAACCGAATTTTCTGTGTTTCCAGCTCTTGGAGCAAACACCGCTCAACCATTAATATGTATGTCTGCATTTACATATTTGTCCACACATTTTTAGATCTATATACATATTTACAAATCTGATTATGCACACACACATTGAGATACAGTGACACAACTCTCCACTCACACTTGTAAATAGTTTTGCTACACTAATGGCTCCATACATATGCTTTTATCTACACACCTATCCAAACAGTCCTGTGATCGTTGAAGGGATCCTTGTAGTAAATTATCTTGCTTCTTTGTGTAGAAAATACCTGAGGAGGTAACGTAATGTGTAATGGTTTCATGACATTTTCTGACTATGACTTTTTTGTTTATCCTGTCAAATAGCTTTTAACATCATTGGCCCCCAGTGGCCTCAGACTTCTGCATGCTTTTTTACATTTTAATGTGCTGAATATGGTAATGAATAATTCTTTGATCTGTCAAAATTATTTTCCCGCTGCCTACAGTAAATGACCGGCTTGTAGGAATGGCTTTTTATGCAACACCCCAGGCTGGTCAGGCAATCCTGCCCCACAATAGCTGCAAAGCTACACAATATATTTTCATTTGGCTAGAGCTCCCTTTGGCTAGAAAAATAGACTTTTCCTCTGTCTCTGATCCTTCCTAACCTGACTGCACCAGATGGTTAGTTAAGCATGGTTTGTTACACAGAATCATCTGGGAAGTCATCAGTGGAAACTCTTTAGAAAAGGGAAGGCGCTTTCAAAAACTACTTGGCAGGTGATTGGACGAACCATCTGTCTGTCACTGTCTATCCCAGGCGAACTTGTTGTTTTTGAGCAGTCACTTCTCACACACCTACTCACACAAACCTAATGTTACACCACGTCAGTAGCTCATGCTGTAGCTGACAGTACGTTCTCATAGGCGTCCAGCTGCCTCGCAAGGTTAGATTCCTGTCCTGACTAATAAATATAACCCTAATAAGACCTTTAATCTTGATATCACTGCAAATGGACCAATGAAACTATATGTATTCTTATTCCTCTCTCAAATGCCACCACCACCATCGTCTTTTGTTAAAATCTTGTTCAGGGCTTTTGTGTTCCTTTATCATAATTAATTGATACAATTATTATAAATTTGATGGAAATTAGACTATTTCTCTTTCACACTGGAGCTTCAGTAAACAGAAGAAAGGGCTTCTATTTTTCCTCAGACACATAACAATAATTCTGTTTCCTCCAAACAAATCATGTTTTCTCATTAAACGTGTCTAACTTGAGAGCTCTTCCCTCTTCTACAGAGACAAAACCAGTGGAGGACTTTGTCTGTGATCTCTCTCCTTTCTTATTACTGAACAGATGTTGCCTACCAAATTGCAGAAGAGTTTACCTTTTCTCTCCTCTGAGGGAGAACAGCTCCTGAATAGCAAGTCCCCAAAATCTGAGGGTGTCATCACATTATAAAAAAAATGCAAAATCTCCAATTACTAAGTTGATAGGGTGAATAAGTTTTTATGAAGCAATAGCAAGAGAAGGACTACCTTTCCTAGAGCTGTCCACTGGCATGCCAGAATAACAAGTGAAAAAGTGCTCGAGGAATGCTTTGGGGAACGATTGAATGGTTGGGTTTCCTCAATTCCTTTTGGATAAAATGTTTCTACTCATGTTTAAACTAAAAGCTCTTCTCAAGCAGCCATTGCAGTGACTGCTCCAGTGCTTTAGGACATTGAGATTCGTCCACTTGTACAACAATACACAAGTAAGAATTGATGTTGTGCTTAAAGCACATCATACTGTATGTTGCAGAACTGAAGTACTTGTCATCCTCCTCAGCTATGCCTCATACATTTTTTGCAGTCACCACCAAGGCTCCACATCAGTAATTGGCTGGGGATTTTGGGGAATATCAATTGCAGGCAGGGTGTGCATTGCTTTGCGCAAGGTGCTGGTACAGTGTCACCTTCACAGGCTGTCCCGTTGCTCCGTGTCCCTGAGAGAGAGGAATAGCACTGAGATCACAGGCACCTCTTCATATTTTCTGTGATAACTGCCCTGGATCAAGTGAAAGGGATTCAGAAGACACTAACATCGTTATAAAGACTGAAACAAAATACTTTTTACTACATCAGAAAACATTTATTCTCTCTCTGACAGGCTATGTTCTTATGGGCAGCTTTGTTTTGTCTCCCTGCCAGTTTGGCCTTATATGACACAGATATATAGCAAGGCACCAGCTCTCTTCTTCTCAATACATATATTTAAGACACAAATGCTCTTGATCTGAGTCCAAGAAAAATAACCCAACATATCTTTTTCTACCAGTGCCTGGTGGATTTCTCAAACTAGATCATTTTGTTTTAACCTGTTCATGGCTGTACCTCAGATTAACTACTATATGCTAACAGGCGTAGCGTGTTATGCTATTACTTCATACCACGTTGCTGTTGTTGTTCACATTAGCGAGATCCTGCTTTTGTCTTGTACCTCATGCGTCAGTCTTGCATTGCGTAACTTCCTCGTAATATCTCACTGCCGATCAACCGAGTTATAATCGCTTTTGCACCTGTTTTATATTGGGCACACATACAGGAGAAGCACCTGCGATCTTCACACTTTAGCTGTTAACACTTCACAGATGGCCTGTCTCAATCATACTGGTATTGGTTTTTTCATTTTAAAAGTGTCTTTTTTTCTGTTATATGTATTCTTAACAACAGCAGCAAAAACCCTTTTCTGTCAAATAATTACACCTATAGATGTGAAATATTAACTAGTTCCCCGTGTAAAGCCCCACATTTGGTTATGCACCAGGCTGTTATACAAGCAGCTCGAATGGTGTCTGACAACAATTTATGTGCAATTTACTTTTTTTGTTTTTGCCTTTTGGCAATCGCACAAAGTTATGACAGCAGTAAAAAGCAATGTAGAATATTTTTGTTGAAGTTCTTGAATGAATGAGACATGAAATTCAGGTCTTACCCCACTATTAGAATACTATTAGGTTAACAGGAGTGAGTGTTACTCTGTGGGAGCAAAATGGATAAAACTTCTTACAGGTAGGCTTACTGTATGTGCAAACTAGTGTTTAACCACATTTGAGATTCTGGCACTAGCCACCTTTAGCACTCATGCTTATTTAATAAAAGTGTTGTTAATAATTTCCTGTTGACTCACTTAACAGAATAAACATGTTGGCGCTAAACGGAAGGATAAGCAATAAATGTGCCATTAAAAAACAAACCCAGTGAGATTGGGACAATGCAATGAGTGGAAATGTTCAGACACTCGGGTACATTAGTTGCATATTCAGCTGAGTACTGTGTGAGCCCTGAGAGTGTCCACAGCATTGGGACTTCAGTGGGAGTTTAAATGAGAGGACCCAGTTCCAGAGGGACTGGCAAACAGAGAGCTAATTTGCTCCACAACTTAACAAATCACATACCGCACCAAATGAAATTTTGCCATTATAGCTTATAACAGAAGCCCATTGTAATTATAGACAAATAATTTCTGAACATTTAGTGTTCATATGAGACAACAAGTTCCACATGTACCTTTTACAAATGTACTTTAATGACTGAAATTCTTCTGTGTGATTAGACTCCAGAGTCTCTGTGAGAACATGTACAACAGATGAATATACTGTCACTTACATCTGCATGTGCTGCTGTCAAATAGTGGAGAAAATTAAATAACATTACATGAGGACAACCCTACTATCAGACAAGAATGTTGTTGGACGATTCATACATTCAATGTCAGCTTTTTATCTCCAATGCCAACATTTTTCAATATCCATCCATGGCAACTGCAGGTTAAAAATCCCCTCCATTAAAAATAATCTTTGAATAATTCTTTGAATTTGAATAATTATTACTTCTTCTGCCTGAGAAATTCAGTCCATATATATGCAAATATTGTTCATTTCAAAAGTTTAACTGCGGAACACAAGATGTCTCTTACTTCACTGTTACGTCCATTCTCAGGGTATGTGCACCGGAGTTTCCATATCACACTTGTGTAAGTTGCATATTGGACCATGATTGGTTTCCAAATGAGTTGTAATGATCCTGCTCGTACATTCACATCTTAAAGTGTGAAAGAGAAACTTTTCCGTCCTTCAACAGATGAATGTAAAAACTACTTTCTAGTGTGAAACAAACATCAGCATCCAGGTGAAATAAGCAAATAAGCATTTTTTAGTGGAGAGGGACTTCAGTAGGGAACTTTCATAAAAAAATTCCTGAGAAGGAAAGTTGATTGTTGGTTTCTCATTCCCAGATACCACAGTGTCGACTTGGGAACGAGACTCAACAATTAACTATCTTTCTTGTCTCTGATTGGTTGTTTTCATTCATTCATGCCATGGATTCTTGCAAATGCCATTAGGAGCACAAGGACTGATTATCTATTTCATGTACTAGTGTCAGGGGAAAAAAACAATTACTGTTTTTTTTTGCAGTAGAAGTTACAAACTGCAGCTTTAAGTTAAGTTGTTTGGTTAGTCAATTGTAGGTCTGTGACAGGATGCAAACCAGTCTCCTGCATTAAAGTCAGTCATTAAAGACATTAATATTGGACATAAAACATCAAACAATATGAACATAATCCCTAAAATATTGGGATACATAGAAAGATATGTGAAAGTGTAACAGCATATGTATAAGAATATGTGTCACATTAAATTCACTCAAGGGTCTCAGACAGTTCTAGACAGCAGCCTTCATATCTCATTTTGTTTGCGTGTAGATGGAGAAAGATTCTGCTATTTCTGCATAGATTTTTGCATTGGCCCATTTTTCCCTGGGAGAGCAATTTGTTACCTCTGAATGTAGAAGTTGGTTTTTGAGGCATTCAGAATCATAGAAGTGTGAGGAAAATAAATCAGATTTGGGCTGAGCTCAGAGACTGTTAAATACTATGAAGTTGCTCAGCTGACTGAGACAGACTGTCAGTCAGAGAGCATATATGTTAAAGGATTACAACACGGCTCTGTTATGGTAGACTACGTAGTATCTCACGGTACCAGCTCTACTGGAAAAATACATGAGCAAATTCTGTGATCCAAAAATAGCAGCATTGATGGAATGATGGAAAATCATTAACGTTATTTAATGACTACTCCCTCTGAAAATATTTTTTTTTCCAGTAGTAGTGAATTAGTATTAGTATTAATGTGTATTATTATATTTCTTTCTTTTGAAGGCATTAATCAAAAAGGTATTGTATTACTTCGATAGGAATCTAATTGAATTCTGGCATTTTCTCTGAGTGCTGTCTATTACCTCAATTGTTACAATAACTTAAACAAAAGAACAGCTATATATTCTTTACCATCTTATATGCCGCTAGCAAAATTATTGAGATGTTTTAGTCTGTCTACACTGTGTTTTAAAGACAAACAGTAATATAACACACTCTTCCACAAAGGAGTCAAAACATGCTACAAAATATCATCTGTTACCTTGGAACCCAGAACAATGGACCCATAAATGCGGCTCGCCTCTTCTTGTAGAGCAAACTATGCTTGCTGTACACTTCAGTTTAAATTACACGAGTCAAGATGCTATAGCTCAGCAGCAGGACCAGTGTTAAAGCTGCTTTAGCACATGAGGGTCATGGCTCCTACAGAACCTTTGCAGGGCCCTTTTTTGTCATAGCAATAAAATTGGTTTGGTCTGCTGGTCACTGGGGAAATCAAGTCAAACTTCAACAGGCCCCAGTTCAGATTCATTCCTCTAACAAGGTAGCAAGAAACCAGTCATGGGCTAGAATTGTTCTGCCTCCCAGTAAAATACATTTCTTTAGTCTCACTATTTGTACCCATGATGGAATAGAGACAAACGCTGGCCGCCACTCCAACACATCTGTCAATAATTGCAGTAAGCTTAACAAGACAACAGAATATACTGTATGCATAAGTATGAGAAGAACAAAATTGCCAACATTGCCTTAAAACAAGCCAATATTTCCCTAAACTGACTTAAAACTGCACCATAACTAGAAATAATACTAAGTACTAATAATAGTCTAGTTTTTATATTAGTTCAGAACTGATGTTATTCATTGAAGAGCATAGGCAGAGAAAAATGCTATTTCTATCTATTTAAAATGTAAACCTGTATTGTTGTGTCAAATTGTGTTGCTTATAATCTAATCTATGTGATGCTTCAGACAGTTCTCACTGTTAAGTGAGAAGACTCTCATTAATGAAAGGAAAAAAATAACTACAGCTGGAAGGCTGCTCCAGAGGCTCGTTAATATTTGAATACAAAAAGTAATTACAGTATGCGTGTGGGAGGATCGTAGTGATTAAAGCTGGCAACATATTTGGATGCAGAGTCACTAACAAGACACTAAACAGCAGGTGAATGCTATCTGTGATAAAGGGGTCCAAATTGAATAAAAGAAAATACGACTGCAGCTTAGAAAGGAACATGAAAACATTTAAATGTTATATTTAGACATGAAAGAAGTTACAGCTGTGGTGCATTTCAGTGCATCTGCCATGTTTTAAAAATGAAAGTAACTTTTCTATAACAGTATTGCTGTTTTGGTAAAAATGGAACAGACATGTTGTGTAAGTGCTGTAGTCCTCCTGTAAATAAGACACACACCTTGGTAATATGTCATAATTTCACAATTAAGGGAATCTTAAAACACCCAAGGCCATTAGAATACAATTCAGACAACGTATCTAATTTTACTTGACAAATCAGTAGTTTGAGAAAGCAAAATAAAAATGTTTTATTACTGTAAAGTATGTTTAATTGGGTCCTGTGAATAGGAAGTGGGATGGAGGCTGTAATCGCCTGGGGTTCTTTATAATACAGAAAAAGCTAGCTTAAATGCCAGCAGATAATTTGAGGCGAAAGGGGTCTAATCATCACTTCTAAACCATTTTGGTTATTTTACCAGGAGGAAACGCTCTTAAGATGTTCCTCAGCGTAAGAGCAAGGAGCTAGTAGTAAACAACATTCAAAGATTTAATTCTGCATAGTTAGTATCAAAAACTTCACATATACTGTATATCTGTTTATCTTTTACTTAGTTTACTTTGGTGCAGGGCCACGCCTCAACCACTTTATATCACCTGTCAAACCTAACCCATCCTCTCTCACCTAAGTGTTGGCAACCCATCCTCCCTTCACTGTTCTTTACCCTTCCTCTATCCATCCTCAAAATCCAATACTACCTTAAATCATTCAACTTTGTTATCATATGCTGTGACAAGAAGAAGCCCAAAGTTAATCAATATGCACATGTCTCTGATCCCTGATAATGTTCACCCTACACTACTAATTACACATTTAATCAATATATGTAGAACAGCCTACATGTAAAGCAAATACTCTGAATGTATCTGTGAATGTGGATTTGAGCTGGATTAGTCAATTAATCAAATATTTGAACAGCAAACTTGCCAAACAATACATAGTTCCCACCATCAATTGTGAGAATTTGCTACTTTTTTTCATCATATCTGCTAGAAAACGGAATATTTTGAAGCTATTTGAAGGCTTCACCTTGGGCTGATCTTGTGCTAACCAACTACAAGGAGTTTTTAACAGGTTATGAAACAGAGTCTATTTAATACTGATGCCTGTAAACAAACAAGGTCATTAGTGAGAAGATTAGCTATTTCTTATTAGTTAATCTTAATGCCTGCCACCGGGTCGGATTTGATCGGATTCCCTTTGAAATCAATGAAACAAGGCGGTGGAAACACTACCACTCTTGTCCACAGAGGCTGCCAGAATCAGCATAAAAGTAAAGTTCCTTGTAGGGGCTTTAAATAGACAAAATGATTGAGAAATTAATGTGGAAATGAATCTGCAAATAATGAAAATGACTGTTACAGTGGTTACTGAGCTACCACATTTAAAATACAGCAGGTTATGAAAGCGCAGTCAACAACTGGGCATCATCAAACAAAATCATAAAACCTGCTACCAACAGAGCATATTCTCAATGTATATATGAATCATAACATCCTGATGGGAAAAGCCACTACTAAAGCTTGAGTCATATGCTCCAGTGCCACTCATTGCACACTGGGGCAGCGAATTATATGATACAAGACCATCACAACCTGGGCGACGCTGCAATATGATATGTTGCAGGAAAATATTCAACAATGCATTATCATACCTGTTTTACCGAAGAGAGAAATATACTACTAAAAAGGCAAAGGAGGAGTAGTGTAGTTGTCAACTCTAATATAAAGAGTTTTTATCTTTAAAAGACTTTCATAGACAGCTGAAATGAGAGTGTACCAAAGGGAAAACAGTCTGAACACTGTGCCATCAGTGTCAAACAGCCATAAACTGACAGAAGGTCAAAAACAGAACATTTCAGAGTGAAATAAAAGTAAAACACTTCTACCACAGTAACACAATAGATATCACAATAATAATGCCTCATCACCAATATTCTATCACAAGAGATCATTTTAATCACTATTTAACTGCAGCAGTCATCCATTGTTGTATATGCCAAAAGCACCTCCACAGCCAGAAACAAACAACTTTTGGTTGCTGCATGCTTTTCATTAAATAAGCCAGTTTATTTCCAGTCAACAATCCGCCTAATAAACTTATTGCTATACGTCGGTTTCACAGGAAATACACACAGGACACTTGTAGTATATTCATTCACACAAAATAATGCATAATAATTTCATACAATTTCATCATGCACAACAACATTTCTCCAGGAACACACTACACTGTAGCTGAGCACTTAACAAATCAGCTTCGATCTACAAGAGATTCTAATATATTAATCTTCTAATAATCAACGACTACAGATTCTGTATAATCACATGGATATTTTAAGTTTTGGTTTAGTTTAATGTAACCTGACTGGGTAGCTATTAAGATTATAGAGCAGTTTTGAGTTCTTCCTAGCGTGTGGCAGCAAAACTTGCAAAAGGCCCTAACTAGATCAATGTTTGGTTTTACATTCTGGGTTACTGTAGAAACATGGCGGTTTAACATGGCAGACTCCATAGAAGAGGTCCCGCTCCCTCAGTAGATAGAAAGTCAGAAGTTTCAGTATTATGAATATTAATATATATAACTCTAGTTGTTTTTAATGGATCTTGGCTTTAATTATTTATTGTGAAGCTGCCAGGGAAAGGTTGCATTTTGTGTGTGTGTGTGTGTGTGTGAGGGAGGAGAGGATAAGTTCTATCGAAGTAGTTGCCATTCGTACTGGCCTTCTGCCCATTCTCAAATAGGTCAGAAGATGTTACACATTTCTTAGTAAAGACTGTTTCAAGCTGTTCTTTTAGAGAAGAGAACAAGCTGGCAGAAATACAGCAGGAAAAGAAGCTGTGCACATGTCAGCCTATTATTAGCAATCCTGTGCCCAGGCTGTTTTGGACAAGTACCATGCTATTGTCTTGACTAGATACACTAACCATTATAGACCTAAATAGACTGGACGCACTGTGTAACATTATGCAAAGAATAATATTTTATATAGATTTTAAACTAATAGCAGTTCTATTATTGTATCACATGCAATTATAACTTGTTTTTCCTTCACTTGCTTCACACAGACCTTAAGCAATAGTCATTTATTTAAAAGAAAAAACTAAATACAAAATACACTAACATCTAAATAAATGCTGCTTGTAAGACCGATGTAACAAGAGAAGCAACACTGACTAAGCAAAGATACAGTACACTTAAACCGGGGATTAAGGCTTCAGACTCCCTAGACTAATTACACCTTGCAGAAATGTGATTAGTGAGAGCAGTCACAGTAAGCAGAGCACATACACAGACATGGAGTTCAAGTATGAGCACAAGCTCTGCAGCAAACAAAATTGACAAAAAGATGCTTAGACACACAGCCAGTCTGGCACAGAGCGTTACTGACTGTACCTGCGGATGGACATCTAATGGAAACCACCATGTGGTTGAATGAGAGAGAGCATCAGTGTTTGATCCAGATTATTATCCCAAATGTCCCAGTAATGGCAGCAAGGAAGGAAACACAGCTCTACAGAGCTCGCAGACTCTTGACTTTGAACTTTTGAATCTATTTAGAATATTTTCATCACATTGTTTGCTATATTAGTGGCAGAGATAACACCCTAAATTTGAACGATGATTGACTGGACGTATGAATTGATAATAAGTGTAATAAAGATGTGTATCTCAAAGGGTAAAAAACAAAATTAAACTAATAACTATATATACTGGTGTTATGATTAAGTCCCGAAGATTATTTTCTTCCCTAACAGAGATATTTGTGCTGATTCCTAACACAATGAATATTAATGACAAAAAACAAATTGTTCTCACAGCTTCCATGACTACTCACAACTTCATTATAGGATATACGAAACATCACTGGAGATTTTTGGGGATTCTGACGTGCTTCGAAAACACCAGAGCTTACTCATTTTCAATTTTTTAGTATTGTAACATCACAGTCTGACTCACTGAGCATCATTCATTATTGACCTATAATAAATAATAATTATAATAAAAAAGAATAATTATACAAGCTGACACCTATTGAGGGAAGTACCCAAAGGAACATTTTAATTTATCCATTATTGAATGATTTCTTCACCCTACTATTCATCAGTCAAGACAAACACTAGACTGCCCTTTAAATCCCCCCAGACGCACTCTGCAAGAGAATAAAAAAAAAAAATCACATTAAAATAAATAAATAAATCTATTTAAAGTTTGATAGGCTACTATATGTAACTTAACCACCTGCACCCATCGTCCTGGACAACCTACGCATTTCTAAGTGCAGAGGTGACGGCCCTTGTCAAACAAGGACTGAGCTCAGTGTGTGCTCAAAGGGGGGACCGAGCCAAAGTAGCTGCATCACTGAGGACCCAGACGGGTATAACTGCAACGGACTGAAGCAGAGATCAAAGCCCCCACAATACCCGGGACACCCGACAAACCTGCGGATGAGCGCACGGAATAGAGGAAGGACACATTGCCATATGCGGATAGTCGAATCCACAAAAAACATTGCAGAAATTACAAACAAAAGTAGAAGCACCGCACCGCACCGCATCTGGCTCAGCCTGCGCTGCGCACACGCCATGTCGGGTAGAGAGAAGACATCCTTGTTGTGCCTACCTCACTCAGTGTCTCCATCCCACTCAGACTTGTGGTCCTGATGATACGCTACGGCTTTTTGCTCCAGCATCCCAAAGCACTGTTATTTTCACCAGGAGGGGCAAACATGATGGTAGTGGAACCGGGCTGACGTACCGCACTGACGAGGCGCAGCCGACCAATCGGAGCGTAATCCGATAGACTCCGCACCAATCTGCTCAAAGGGAGAAAATGAGGGCTGCACGCAGACTGTAGTAGCAAGGTAGATTGACGCTGTGAGAGAATTTCCAGTCAACTCCTGCAAACTGTTTCCAGACCAGACAAACGGGGTTAGATCCTGTCCTCTCCCGAGCATCCACACACAGAATAGTTGAGTGGGTGAAACAAGTCAATGCTGAGATGTTTCAAATATATCAGTTATATTCTAAAAACATGTAAGGCCTCTTAAAACCTGTAGGTATATCTCCACTATTTTACATTACATTATTTACAGTGTAAGTGTGATTGTTATGAGTAATGTCAGTGTCTATATTCACCATGTAAACTGTGTGGACCTCTGGGAGAATAGCTGCTGTTATGCAGAAGCTAATAGGGATCTTAATAAAGAAGCAAACAAACTATTAATACATCTAAGATTAAACGTTTCTATATATCTAATGCTCATTATACAAATAAGTATGATATGAATAAGAGTAAACTAAAAATTTGAAAAATACATAAAGAATACAACTTAAAAGATTTAAAAATATATATAAAAGTATTCAAATGCTAAAACGTACAGTATATTTGTGTATTGTAATTGGGCTGTGCAATGTTTCAGATACTGTACATTATTTTGTTTAATAAGTATATATGTTGCAGCTGAACCACACAATAACTTATATATGTCCCTACTTTAGCTTGTTAAGAGCCTTAACTTACTTTTTTTTACTTTAAATATACTTCTTCACACATTAACACACCAACCATTTTATATAAAGTACAAGTATATCTACAGTCTCGCAGTTTTGTAGCTGGTCAAAGCCAGCAAACGGTGAACTAAGCTCGTGGACGTCCACATTGAGGAGCAGTAAGAGGATGAGTAACGACATTTGGTCACAAGCTTATTTTAGACTGACTGTAAAATGTATCTAAGACATGTACTATATCCTCTGCTGCTGTATCACACTGTGTTCAAGCTGTCCCTCATCTGCCTTCCTATTTCTCCCCACATGGAAATGTTTTTCTTGTCCACTGAAGGAACACCTGCGGTTTGAGCTCCAAAATCCCCTCCAGGGTGGGGATAGCTTCTAAAGGGGATTAGACTGATGGTGTGAAAGGGATCTGCTGACCTGCCCCTGTCTCCTGTAGGCTGCTTCAACCAGACACACACCTGACAGGCTCTGTGACAGCGCTTCCGCTTTGTGTTTGATTTGGATGAAAGAGCAGGATTTCACAGAGACGTTCAAACAGACAAGTGAAACAATTAAATTCAATATTTTATTGCCTTTTAGATCAGCAATAAAGTAAGTGAACCAGCCTGACAGCATAACAGAATCAGGAATTTTCTTGTACAAAGCAAGGTATAACCATCTAATCTAAAAAATAAAATTCTTCATTCAAAAATATTTGTTGTTCAAAATAGGATACAAATGTCCAAAACAAACATGATTATCACCAATTCACTTGTTTATATTATATACTTTCAATATTATAAATAAAATAATTCCAAGATGCTTTTATGTAGTAGTCTGCACACCAGGTGCTAAAAAAAGGCAAATGCAAAAATGTTGATATGCTGAAAGATAAAAGCCCTGACAAAATAATACACAGACTGAAACTATTTCCATGAACCGGCATACAGTAGCAAAAAAATTGAGTGAATTGTACAATAAACCCATTTATCTTAGAAAAAAAATAAAAGGGATGAAATAGAAACTGGACCGAATTGTATTTGAAAGTCACTCATGGGTTTTTTATGGAGCTATTTGCAAGAGCAGCGGGAATTGTAAGGTTTAGACCAAATATTTTCCAAGTCTCAGACGGTGGGCATCCATTCAGACAAAGTGTGGAAAAAGGCTCCCTCTCACCCTCCCCTTAGTTTACCTGCTTAGTTTTGCTCAATTCCTGGATGCCTATGGTATTATGATTGTTATCTGATCCCATAGACACTCAACAATTGAGATAATATAGCTGTTTGACACAATTTCAGATTACACCAAATACATTTTACACTATTTCTACTACTATGTGATCTTCTTTTGATCGTGTAATATTTTTCAGCTCCATTCACAGAGCCTCCCCTGAAACAGCTCAGAGCCCCCCTGGGGAGGCCCGCCTCCCACTTTGAAAACCTCTGGTTTAGACTAAACCTGACTAATCCTATGACCCAGAAATGTAGATAAAAAAAATATTGAGGATTATTTGCAGTTGCTTTTTATTTGATTCATATTTTAAATTTGTCATGCATATAACAATTGTTACTGCAGTTTAAACAGATCTTTTGTTCTTTCAAATTTGATTTGAATTTGTGTCAAATTAATAAATGGTACATCAGCATGAAGTAAAAATAAAATGCAATGAATGAAAAATTACACATGGGATAAGCCTGTCAGTTCAAGGCACACTGCTATGTCTAAATCAACCTTCCACACTTAGCCCATATCTATCTCTCTAGTACTTACTATGACAATTACAACCTGCTTTTCCATTTGCACACCATTTACAAGTATATACACGACACATTTCCTTTCATATCCTTACTTTTCACGTTCCCTGTTAAATCACTTAACTGCATGACCTTCAACCAAACCTTAACCTTCTTAACTGAACCAACAGACTAGTTCTTTCCCAGTATCTTATTGTACCATTCATCCTCTTGAGTTTCTTCTCTGTTTTTTTTTTTGACTAAACTGTGTAGTTGGGCGACTTTATTTCAAAGGACACTTTTGGGAACAGCCTTTCTGTGTTGGTGTCTGGGTGACTTTGGGGAGCTGTCTGGAGGGGGCCACTGGGGTTTAGTTAGCTGAATGTCTTCCTCTATTTTAAAGGCTTTCTTTGGGGAGTCAGCCTGTGGGGGCCAAACTACAGATATTTTGTTGCTGTGTGGTTTGCTTTCATCCTGCGTTTTTGTCATTTCGTTTTCACCAATGTGTGTTTTGTCGACTGAACTTAGGCTGCTCATGGAATATCTATATTCAAGTTTCTCATCTGAGGGGACAGGTCCACCACTTCCTGCGGGAGTTGTCTGCCCAAGTCCATTATCATAGCTCCCTTTGGACTTGAGAAGTTGTTTGTAATGGTGAAGACAGTAGAAATGTCCATGGAGAGAGACGTAATTTCCTAGACTGGAAGAGAAAAGAAGATTCTTGTACCACATCAAAATTGTTTGAATAATTATGTAATTAAAACACTGATGCATTTCCTGATTAATATTGCAATGTTCAATAGTGCCCATGGTGCTGATTGATGCTGATTTATTTGAATAAACATTTACCTTAATTTATTTCTGCAGTGCTCACAGCAGAAACAGGATTTATGGTACTTTTTTTTGTCCACTATCAGAGCATCCATCGGATAAGTTCTCCTCCGACATACTGTGCAGAGCTCTGACTTCGGAACTCGAACCTGTTTGAAAGAGATAAAATGCAAATCACTAGGTCTTCTTTTCATTTTTCCCACATGATGAGAATTTCCTTTGGGCTGTTTTACAACGACTACGGCTTTTCTTTAATTTTTAAAAAAAATAATGGTTAATGTTGTAAGTTCAACGCTATACAATAGATAGCACTTGCATTAAAAAAATACATGCTCATTCGTTTGATTAAAACATTTACAATGGTAATGAAAGCGAAAGATTTAGTGTATTCAGTGGATTATATTTTATTCTTTCACCTACACACATGCAGGCACAGCTATCCATGCATCTATCAACTGCGCTCTGGCAGTGTTTGTGAGCAACACAAATAAGCTGTCATCCAGTTCAGTGCAAGCCCTCAGCCAGCATATATACTGTAATTTTCCTGTTGGAAGGGTGCATTATATGCTGGCTTTATCGTAGTCAGCTAATGGATATCCTGTTGAAAATATAGTATGGCTGCAGTGCTTATTATGACCAATTGGATCAATTATGTTTAGAATTACATCATACTTATTACAAGCAATGTTCAAAAAGCTTAAAATACTTTCCAGAGCTCAATGTTGGTCATAAAAGAGAGGAAGTTTATAACAATTGTTTCTATTAAAGGTTTGGTGTTGGAGTTGGATGTAAATCCGTATTCAGTGGCAAAGACCATCCTAAAAAGCTCTGTGACAACTCAGCAAACTCCATAGACTGATAAAGACCATGAAATGTGGTTTTAGAGCTTCAGAACAGTAATTAATAAAATAATCTGGAGATAAGGTTATTCTGTCAAACTGCTGTTAACTAACTCTAGATAGCAACATAGATCAATCTATTTGGTGCACCCTTAAATCAATTTTTATTTGTCCAATAGTTGAAAAATTAATGACATTTCCATCAGCCTGAATTGTACTTTAGCACTAATTAGTAAATGTTAGCATGCTAACACCCTCACCAATGAAGAATGATCTGCTAAACAATCTAAACAATGCCATTGTGAACATGTTATCACACTAATGTTCCTATTTAGTCCAAAGCACTGCTGTGCTTACAGTCAGTAAATATTCACAGAGATGCCATCATGGCCTTTGGTTATTATATAATAATAAACTATATTATAACACTTTTATTTTACAATACACAGCATACACAAGACATACAGTGTAGAAATCAGAAATGTTGCATCCATCCATAGCCCATGCCATTAGTATCTGTTGTTTCATGCTGTAGGTCTTTACCAGATGAGACAGTCTTTGTCTGATGTGACACAACTTGTGATGTTGTCTCCTCAGAAACAGTGTAGCCAAGACTCTTAAAAACTGTTTCACTCTCTGTCCATGTTTTGTGGAAATTCCTCAGCAAGTTCTCAGTAGCATCTTCCTCGTAGGTTTCTGTTTGTCTCGCTGCTGCGGCTTTTCTTTTGACTGCATCAGCATAGGAAAAAGGAACCTGCTGGGTTGACACACTCTCAGAGTGCTCAGTGACAGCTGTCCTTGTTCCAGTGACCGTGTTACCAAACTCATCAACATTTGAGAAATGTTCTGTGATTGATTTGGTTTCAGAGAAGGCTGGTGGTTCTGTTGGCACAGTTTCTACCTCATTTTTCTGCGGAGGGAGGGGGGTGCTCTTCCGTGAGCCTCCCTTTGTCTCCTGAGGACCTTCCCGCTTTGAAGTGTCTGCTGTTGTTTCACTCAGGCTTGACACGGACTCCTCCTGATCCCTTTTCTCCTCTCTGAATGAGAAACTTTCCTCACCCAGTTCAAAAACATTTTTAATAGCCTGAATGTCAAAAGTTGGCATTTCCTCTTCCAAGATGTCTGCTTTCTCTTTGTCACAATCTGGGGTTTCATCGTCATTGTGAAGCCAGTCTGTGAGTGGGATAAGCTCTTTTCTGAAATATAATTTCTCTTCTGGTGATTCGAATTTGTTTACAAGACTAGACATGTCCGCCCTGGGAAGCTCATCCTTTTCTTTGTTCTTATTTTCTGTCTCACACTCCTCCATGTCTGGGCCCAGTCGTTCAGGGATAGCAATTGGCTCCTTTCGCATATACGTCTTATTAATTTCAGCCTTTTGAGCCTCTTCAAAAAACTCTCTCCTTTCTCTAACAGATGCAGATGATGAGTCTGATATATCTGCAGCTTCCACAAGATCTGGGTCATTTTGACACAAAGGCTTGTGGGTCTCAGACGTGCTCTGTATTTCATTTGCATTCAAACTCTCCTCTTCTACATGCGCAGAATTTACAACAGCCTGCTGAGCATCCCC
Organism: Morone saxatilis; assembly: GCF_004916995.1. Lineage (NCBI taxonomy): Eukaryota > Metazoa > Chordata > Actinopteri > Moronidae > Morone > Morone saxatilis. The sequence goes on along the minus strand of NW_023340095.1, from coordinate 13,160,498 downwards.
AGAAACACTCTTTTTAGGCTTTTCTGTTGCAATCAATGCCCCTGTGGCCTCCAGAAGCTGGGACTCGATTTTGATTTGCCGATGGAATGATGCAGGCGATTCCACAATCTCTGATTTCTTCTCTGAGATTTGTTGGGGAAGCAGTGGTGGTGGGGTGACGCCACGTGAGAGCTTGGCGGTTGTGTCTTTGAGTCGGGCCAAGTTTTCTGCCCTGTCAAAAGTTGGAGAAGGTGTGATTCTAGTGAGGCGTGATGTCGGGGTGTCACACCTGCGCGGTGGCGGTGTGGGAGGTGTGGGTGGTCTGTGCAGCAGGGTAGGTGATGGAGTAACTCTCTGGGGTGAGTCAGTTCTTCGTGTTGATTCGATGGTGATAAACGACGGAGAGGGAGAACGCATTTTAAGTGACGGCGATGGAGCCCGAAGGTCAACAGACTTGCTCTGACTCACTTCTTCTTTCCTTCTTTCATGGGAGGTCTTTTTCCTTGTTTGGTGTTCAATTTTGGCAGAACCAATACTGATCTTTGATATTCTGGGTGTTGCCCCTCCAGAAACAGATTTCTCAGAAACCTGCTCACATTCATGCTTCTCCATTGTCTCATTATCTTCTAGAGCTTCACTTTCCACAACAAATCCCTCCAATTCACGTTTCCTTTCCGGCCTCATGTCCCAATCTGTAACTGTATTGAGCAGAGTCTTTACAGATTTTGAAACAGTCTTTTCTGAACCTCTTTGTGTCTCTGTGATGTGAGAGATTAATACTTGGACCTCTTGCCTCTGAGATTCTTCTGTTCTCCCTGTTGTGGTCTTTACCAGTTCATTTTGCTCTGATTTGCCTGTCACTGTAATTGGGACATTCCTACTTTCTACTGGTGGTTCCTCTGCGCTCTGCTGAGTAACTCCTTTCTTCTTTTGTGATCCCTTCACATGCTTTTGAACTGCTTTTTGATGCTGGGAATTCTGATCATCTTTGCTGTCTGCGGTAATGACTTCTCTCTTGACTTGAATGTGCTCTTCTTTTATACTTTTGTGAGTTTGAGCGGAGTTTTCAGATGTTGCTGTCTTGATTTCTATACTGTCTGTCTTTGAGTCTGTGGAAATATCTTTACCTTGACCTGGCTGTGCACCCCCTTTAGACTTTTTGGACCTCTTTTTCTTCTTTGCTGGAGTTGGAGTTTCTTGTTGGCTGGCAGTTATGCTAACAGTAACAGCAGGTGCAGAGGCAGCAGTAGGAGAGGGAGTAACACTCTTAATCCCCTGCTTTAACTCTGTCTTTACTTCTTTAGATTCACTGATCACTTTCACCTCAGTAGCAGCCTTCACTTCCACCTTGACATCTTGTGAAACAGTCTGTTTCTCACTTTCAACTTGCTTTTCTTGCTTATTGTTCTTTTTCACCTTTTGATTTTGTTTGCCTGTTTTTCCACTTGTATTGGCAGCTGCCTTTTCTGTTTGTGCTGGCTGATCGGAAACTTTCTCTTGGCTCTTGGTAGGAGAATGATCAGTTTTCTTCTTGTTACCAAGCTGTGGTGATTTGGACTCTGCAACATTTTTGTCTGCGGTGACATTTTCTTTTTTGCGGGACTGATTGTGAAGGTTATTGGGTAATTCAGGTTCTGTGTTATCTTTTGTCTTCTTGTTTTCCTGTGATTTGCTTGATTTTACATTCTCCTCAGTAGCGACAGTAGGTTCAAGCTTTACTATTTTAACAGGGATTTTATCAGAATGCATTTCATCTTCCTTTTTATCTGCAGACTTGTTGGAGCCCTTTGTTTTCTGATTTTTAGTATCTTTCTTTCTATCAGACATCATGTTTTCTGTTTTTTCAACATCAGTGATTGAGGTCTGGACTCTGTCAGCCATGACAGACTGAGCTGACTGCTTGGAGGAAACAGAAACTGTTTTCTGTGTCGTCGTATGCATCTGCTGTGTAACAGATGAGGTCTTTTGAACTGAGACAACCTTGGAAGACTCATTAGAGACGATTTGCTGTTTAGCAGAAGATATAATCGTTGAATCTGTGAGGAATTTCTCATGACTAGCGCTGACATTGCTCTGGGTGGTATTTGAGACTACAACGTGCTTGGTTAAATCACATGATCGGGAGTCTGACTGAACATTCAAGGCCGTCTTTTCAGCTTTCTGTAGTTTCAGTTCTGATGTGTTGTTAGTTGACTGCTCTGTGTCTTTAGTGGAAAGCATTTCAAGAGCAGCTGTGACTGAGTCATGTATGTAAGTGGGTGTTGGAGTGGTTGGGGGTGTGTTTTCCTCCTTCAGCTTCCGGTACTTTTCTTCTGATTTTATTAATGCAGTGTTAAATTTACTCATTGGCCCTCTCATGAAAGGCGGAGGAGAGGGTGGAGGGGTGAATTTAACAGGAGAAATATAAACTTTCTTTAGTGGTTGTGGTGACTCAGGTGGTGGAAGGATTTCACATGAGACAGTGTTTGATGTATGTGTTGTTTTCGATTGGTTTTGGCTCATTTTGACCACTTTCTCGGATGTAACCTCCACCTGTTGGGTTTTACTGATTTCCACTTTAGGCTCCAGCTTCGGGACCGGGTGTAAAGTGGGACCTTTTACTTTTTTAACCGTCATCTTTTTTGCTTTTGCCGGTGAAGGATGAATTGCCTGTGCTGGCATGCTCTCCAGTTCTTGTTGAGATGGAGGAGGCGGGAGGAAGTCCTGCTCACTGGTGAGTGGTGGTGGTGGAGGAGGAAGGTGATCAATGTCAGAATCAACAGAGGGAGGAGGAGGAGGAGGAAGGTCAGCATCTACCACTGGTGGAGGTGGAGGTGGAAGAGGCAGATCAGGCTCTGGCACTTGTGGTTTTTGGATATAAACTGTTTTTACTTTGGTTTTATCAACCTTTATCATTCCTTTTGGGTTAGACTTTAGATTACGAAACTCTGTCTTTAATGTTTTGATGCCGTGGTTTTGGGTAATCGTTTTATGCTCCACTACAGTTGTTGATTGCTGAGCAGACTGCTCCACAGACTTTGTTTTCACTACTTCAGTTTCATTAGTGATGGAGTGATTTTCTTTTGATGTTAAATTAGCTGTTTTTATCTTTTGTATATTCCTCTGTGCATCAAGAGTTAGGTTTTTAACTGGAGGGCTCTGCTTGACTCGAACTCTTCTGTATGCGCCAAGTTTGACTTTAGGAGTTTCACGCTGTGCTGTTTCCAACAAAGATTTAATAGTGCCTTTAACATCTCCCTTTATCACTTCTTCTTTCTCCAGCTGGACTTGCTCCTGCGTCTCATACAATGACTTAATTGACATCTTGACGTCACCCTTTATTTCACGCTCGAGGCTGGGGCTCCTTTCCATCCTTGGGGAAGGTGGAGACTCCATTAAGAGCTGAATTGTTCCTCTGACGTCTCCCTGAACATCTGTTCCCTGTTGATACTTTCTCTTCTCACTGGAGGCATCTTGTAGACTTTGCATTGCAATGCGAATATCACCCCTTACAATTTCTTCCTTTTCAACTTCCTTCACTGCTTGCTTTGCCAGCTCCAGAGATTTTAGTGTGGCCTTCACATCTCCAGCAACTAAATCTTCAACAACAGCTTCAGCTCTGGATGTTGCAGATTTCTCGAGAGATCTCAGAGCCCCTTTGATATTTCCTGGTATAATATCTGGCTTCTCCACCTCCTTGTACTGCTTTTGAGCCCTCTTTAAGCACTGCAGGGCTTTCGGTATGTTGCCTTTCACTACCTCCTCTTTCTCTACAACAACTGCCTGATTTGCTGATACAGACAATGAATTCAAAGCAGCTCTTAAATCACCTTTGACTATCTCCTCCTTTTGGACTCTTTCCAATGAGCTGCTTGGCTCTGACATGAAAACTTTCACTGTGTTGTGAACATCACCGGGTATAACATCTTCCACTGTACGCTCAATTTGCGTTTGGTTACGACCAAGGATGAGTTTCGTGCCCTTAATATCGCCTCCAACAATCTTATCTTTTTCTGTTGTGTTAATTGGAGTCTCATCAGGTCCTAAATGGAGCTGTTTGAGATAGTCGAGAGACCCAGATTCAATGCATGTGGAGTAAAAGTTGACATTACCCTTTTCAGCATCATCTACCTTTATTTTCACTGCTTCATCCGACTTGTCTGAGCTGGACAGTTTTTGAAGAGCAGTCTTTATATCCCCTCTTACAATGTCCTCTTTTTCTACATTAACATTCTCTTGCTTATTGAGAAGGGAATATATTGTCATCTGCACGTCTCCTTTCTCGTCCTCCTGGATGAGTATTCCATGTTTTGCTGACTCGTCCTCATTGAAAAGCTTGTTTATAGCTTCCTGAATGTCACCACGTAATATTTCCTCCCTTTCAGTACTGCTGTCTCTCTCTTGGTTTAATAGTTGCTGCACTGTTGAGTTGATATTTCCCTTCTCTTCTGATTCTATGACTATCTGCTGCTCTTTTCTTTCCTGTTTGTTCAGCAGGTTCATCATAATAGTCTGCAGATCTCCCCTGATGATTTCCTCTCGTTGGATCTCTGGAGCATCCTTATTCATCAGCTGGTATTTTGCCATCCTAATGTCGCCAATTTCATCAGCTTCAATGAGTATTCCCTTCGACGTCACCATTTTCTGACTATAAAGTTCTTCAAGAGTTCCCTTAATGCTCTTTCCTAGGATTTCAGTCCTCTCCATTTTTGTCTCGTTAAAGTTGTCAAAGGGTGTCGTCTCAAAGAGCCATGTTGTTGTCTTTACATCTGCTGTGGAAATCTCCTCTTGAGTGATGGTTGGATGCTCTTCATCCTCATCTACCTCTTTAATGTGGTCAAGAGGGTTTTTCTCGAAGAGCCAGACTGAATTTTTAACATCTCCCTTTTCAACCTCCTCCTTTTTAACTGTTTCAATCAGATTTTCAGAGCTCATGCTTCTTATTTTGTCAATGGACTGGGTTTCAAATCTCCATTTTGCAGTCCTGACATCCCCTTTTTGTATTTCACTCACATTAACTGTTCTAACAGATTCCTGTGACAGGGCGTCAGACTCAAAACGATCTTTGTTCATCCTGACATTGCCTCCTTGTATATCATCCACAGTTTTTATTAAAGCTTTATTTTCTTCAGCAATCCTGTCAAGAGGTTGTGTCTCAAATTTCCACTTGGCAGAGGTGACATCTCCTTTTTGCTCATCCTGTTGTGTGACAGATTTAATTATATAAACCTCATCTGTGTCTTTGATAGTGTCAAGCGGCTTGGTTTCAAACAGCCACCGAGTTCCAACGACATCTCCTCGTGTTACTTCTTCACTTGTGACAGTGGTGACCTCGTGGTAAAGGCCTTCTTTGTCCTGAATGGCATATAGGGGCTGGTTTTCAAACATCATAGTGTAATTTCTCACATCACCTTTCTCATCTTCATCACAGACAATTTTTTGCATTTTCATCAGCTCTGTGTCTGTCTCTGAGGATCCCTCCTGAATTTTATCTAAGGAGTAGGTCTCAAAAATTAACCGACCCTTATCGACATCTCCCCCTTGTACATCATTCACTGTGCGGCTGCTCAAAGATTCCTCTTGGGTATCATGTATTGTATCTATTGATTGGTTTTCAAAGCGCCATTTACAGTTTACCACGTTTCCTTTTTGTATGTCCTCAGTCTGAACTCTCCTGAGCTTTTGCATTACTTCCTCAGAAGTTGAAGTCATGATATCGCATGTTTGGTTTTCAAAAATATACTTCATCCCTGACACATCTCCAGATGCAATGTCTATCTCAGTGACACGTTTAAAAGAACCTGTCTTCTCCCCAGTGAGGTTCTCCAGTTTCTCTGTTTCAAAGAGAAAACAAGCTGTTCTTACATCTTTTCCTCTAATGTCTTCTTGATTCACAGTGCATGCTTTCAAAACAGTCTCTGTCTCATCATGGATAGTATCAAGTGCTTGTGTCTCAAAAAGCCATGTGCAGGTTTTAACGTCTCCCTTTTGCACTTCTTCAGATTCATTTTCACCCTTTAACTCCACTCTTTCATACAAGATGTCCATTGGCTTTGTTTCAAATAGCCACTTGCAGGTTTTCACATCACCCCTCATGATGTCAAGATCTTTACTTGTTACCACTTCCTCATCTTCAACATTGCTGAAGTACTTAATAGCATCAAGAGGCTGTGTTTCAAACAACCACTTTGCAGTTTTAACATCACCTGACTCTATTTCTTGTTTGGATATGCCCTTAATAATCTGGTATTTATCAATACTTTCATCAAACTGGTCGATTGGTCGTGTTTCAAACATCCACTTGCACGTTGTTACATCTCCTTTCACAACCTCTTCACGGCGCACTGTTTTCACCTCATGGAAGTGCCCTGAGCTGTCTTGCATGGCATACAGTGGAGTACACTCAAACAGGTTTTTATTTGATTGCACAGAACCAGATGTTACACCCTCTATGAGAATCTTTTGAGATTCATCCCTCCTGTTTAAATCTGTGCTCTCAAAGATTTGCTTGTAGTTTGAGACGTCCACTTTATCAATTTCTTCCAGGTCAATTGTTCTAAGGATGTCCTTCTTTTCCTCTCTTATCTGTTCCAGGGGTTGGCTTTCAAAACGCCATTTCTGATGTCTAACATCACCCCTCTCTTCATTAAGTGCTACTGTTTTTTTCAATTTGCCTACCTCTGCAAGGTCTTTTAGCTCCTCAGTTGGAACCGTTTCAAAATAATGTCTGGCTGATCTCACATTACCTGCAATAATTTGTTCTTTTGTCACGGGCATAGAATTTGAATCATCTTTTAAAGTATCCATTGGCTGGGTCTCAAATACCCAGCAGTTCTTGCGAACATCTGCCCTGCAGCTTGTGCCATCCTCTTGTGTGAGGTCGTCCTCAACATTTACAGTGCGAGTAACCTTTTTCTTCTCCTCTCTTATGTGCTCTAGAGGTTGACTCTCAAAGCGCCACTTTTGGTGTCTCACATCCCCTTTCATTTCTTCATTTACTGCTGCCTTTTGAAGTTTTCCGACCTCAAGGCCAGTCTTCCTCTCTGTTCGGGGACTGCTTTCAAAAAAGTGTCTCGCTGATCTAACATTGCCCCCGATAATTTCTTCAATAGACTGGGGTCTTGCATTGGAGTCATCCTTCAGAGAATCCATTGGCTGGGTTTCAAACACTAAGCAGTGCTTGCGCACATCAGCTCCACTGATCTCTTTACTCTCAATTTTTGAGCTTTCCCACTCATTGAGAGAATTTAAAGTTTTAATCTCAAACAACCACCTGCCCCAGTCTCCCTTATTGCTGTCCTCCATGGAAAGACTACACACAAGTTTCAAAGATGTAGGTTCTCTGTTTGTCATGTCCAGGGGTTGGGTATCGAAGAGCCAACGTGAAGCAATGGAGTTCTCCAATTCAGTTTCAATTTTACGCACAGACTTAATCTCCAGCATTTGGCTTGACTGACCCATAATGATGCATTTAAACTGAGTGTCAAAAGTGCTAGTAACAGTTTTTACTTCTTCATGAATTTCCTCTAACACTGACCTCAGACTCAGCAGGTGGCTCTCGTCAATGGTCTCAGTGTGCCCAAGGCTTTCCATGTACTTATTGTCAATCATGTAAATGGTAGCATTTCCATCTTCCTCTGTGAACACAATCTCTTTTGTCAAATCCTCCTCCTTATGCATTTTATTCAGAGTGTCCATTGTTTGGGTTTCAAACAACCATGCCGCAGCACGGACATCTCCTTTATCAAATTTGTTGAATTTGTTTTTATATTCTGTTGAGTTGATATCATGTGAACTCAGCTCATCCATTGGCTTGGTTTCAAACATCCAAGCTGTACGTCTCACATCTTTTCCAAAAAACATTTCTTGTTGAGTTATTTTGTTGTTGTCATCGTCCTCATCAGGAGTTTCATCTTTAATGGTGTCCAGTGGCTTATTTTCAAACATCCAACGCATCGCCTGCACCTCCCCTGGGAGAATCTCTTCCCATTCCACATATTCTTCATCGTTCATATCATTCGGGCTACCACCATCATCCTCATACATATACTCTTGGCTCTCTAACTGGTTGTTCTCAGTTTCATTGTAATCACTGTAGTATTCTTTCTCAATATTCTTGCGAACCTCAGGATGAATGTGCTTGTAAAGACGTTTCAGCTCATACATACTCTTCTGCTTGAAATAAGCCTCTTTGTTGAGTTGGTATTTAGAGGGGTGTGCTGGTTCTGGAGGCTCAGGTGAGTAATGGCATGCTGGAATATTTTGACTGTCTGATGGCATTTGTAGTAAGTCTGGAGGCGGGGGTGGAAGATAGTCAGAATCCTCAGCTGGTGGGGGTGGAAAGTCCTCATAATCCATCACTGCAGCCAATGTGTCCTCTGTTGCCTCAGTAGCAGATGCTTCATACACCTCACTAGTCACTATGTTGTTCTGTGTCACATTTGAGGACCACTTAGCTCGATTGATGTCACGTTCAATCTTTTTAAGGAACAAAAATGAGGGTAAATGTCTATAAATCTATCACTTTACTGCACAAGTATATGTAGGCATACATTACATATCACCTTGTTGTAACATTTGCAAATAGAGTAAATATTAGATAATAAAACAAGAATAATCGTACATAGCAGATTACCTGTCGGTCAAAGGTTTATAGCACTGTGTGAACAAGTTGCAGTGAATAATCACAGTGATGAGTTAAAGTTATATAATCTTTAAGATTTTCGTGAAATCAAACCCTGTACATAAAAAGGGCAACCCAGTTACATTTTAATGTATTTAAATTGACGGTACAGAAGTCCTGAGGTCAGCAAAACTAAAATCTAAAAGGATTGCAACGTTCTCTTCATATTTTAAATACTTTTGTTTAACTCAAGTGAAAGAGAACTGCTTACCTTAATTGGTTTGTGTGGAGCAGCCTCTTCTATTGTTCTTTCAAAGTGATCCCTCAGTTCCTTTGTAGTGTACCTGGGAAACTCCTCTTCTAAAAGTCAGCACAGACATAAGTATAAAGGCAAGAATTACATTTGTTTTGAATATGGTAGAATAAAAATATGTAAATAAGATCCTACCTGTTTCATTTTGATGGTTTTCATAACTTGATTCCAAGTTATTGCCGCTGTATGACATCTATGTGTTTAAAATGAGAAATGGGGAAAAAAGGATATTAATGATAAAAACTGCATAGAGTAATACAGAAATCAGTCATTTTACTATGAATGCTGCACATTTTTCAATATATTGTTTTAATCGCAGCCCAAACTGTCAGAGACTACTACACAAACATTAATTACACAAATCTGATTGATTGCAATCAGTTACAGTTTTTACTCAACAAGGCATTTAGCTCATTAGCACTGCCTCCAGAAACACAGTGACAGAAAGTGTTCAGTACCATTGTTTCTTGGTTGAAATTTAGCTGCTGACTGCCTGGGACAACCTGCCTGCTGCTGCTTGACACTGTCACCTCAGAGTTTGACATTTCCTGTGAAGATGAAGACAGAGGTGGCCTGTGAAAAATGTGTGCATGCCACACGGACATACATACACACAGATAACTCTCTCTGACTCACCCTCCTTCTCATAGCCACAGATTTGAACTTACTCCACACCAATTTACTCCACCAGCCAAAGCTTAATAGCACACAACTGAATACCATGCAGAGAAGATGCTAGACCAGATTGCTCGCTGCAGTTTCAAATGAATAATCACAGACGGAGGCGAGATGACACAGAATCTGTCAAGCTGTTCACTCACACTGTACGATAGCAAAATAAGCATACTTTTTCATTGCTTTGTTTAGTTTCTATCAGTCGATTGGAACTGCAATAAAAAGTGTTGTGAAAGCACCCTGGAGGTTTTCATGAAAACTGTTAGAAATGTCAAGTAATGTCAGTAACTTAAACACACACTTTTCTATGATATTGGCGCTATAACATGTAATAATTGTTAATATTCAGCCCAAATGTGTGTATTTTTACTTGCAAAGCTCCCCATACAGTGATGCACGTAAAGCTAAATGGAAGGGTGCAAACAGGAACTTGCTCCGCTCAGAAGAAATGTAACGTTGTTTCGTGCTCTTAGCATGATGGTGTTCTACATGTGTACCTGCACAGTTCTGTGATGAAAATGGAACTGGGTTACATTGTGTGATGTTGCAGTTTCTTGGGTCTCAAATTGTTTCCTCACACTGGCAAGTCCCCCAGGCAGGGAACAGACCTCCGACTCCTCCATGACCTAATGAAGCAGGAAATATCATTAGCTGCCTCCACTTCTACATGACCTGAAATCAAACTGATGCTTAATAGGGCTGCTCTGTCTGGTATGCATGCAATGCAGGCCACTGTCAAACCTAGTGCAGCTAATGCTATGTGCAGAAACACACAGACACATAGTAACATTTTGTGTAACAGTTTCAAATGTACACAAGGAATTATGAAAGCTTTCTTTCAAAATGTTCTGCAACCTTCCTCTATGTTCTGCCATGCGAGGGGAGTCTCATGTTTCCCCACTATTTATATATGTACCATATAAGCAAGACTGCTGACCCCTTCCCCAGCTGCAAAACTGCCATCACCTCCACTAATACTGCATGACAACACCAACAATAATGGTGACAATACCAGCTAAGTGCAGCTCAGTTACTGTGCAACCGTGGACGCTCTGAAGCAGCTAAAGACTAGACTGTACAACAGGGAAGTGAGCAAAACAATATAATTGACCATAAAAAGTTTGCTCCTAATTACACAAATGTTCTTTTCAATGCAGGCAGCTCTGACAGGTAGTGTGACTACATGTTATAGTTGAAACAATACATGTCCATGCACAAACTAGAGTACCCCGCTGGGGATGGTGTTGTCTGCTCGCTTGGAGACAGCTGCCTGGTACATGGCCTCACAGTTGGTCAGTGGGATGACCTCTGAGTCCGCAGAGTGAATCCGGTTCCTCTGGTTTATCTCTTTTGGGAAGTCCTGCCCTGGTTAAAACCTGCGCTGCCAGCAGCTATGGCACAAATAGCCAATAAACATAACCGTTACAATGCTTGTGTTATTAGGTGTCATCTAATTATTAAGAAGTAGCACACAATACCAGTGGTTTAAACACATGCATTTAAAGCACTGCTAAGGTTATGAGATCCCTTTATGTTTGTGCGGCTGTTTTGTTTTTAAAGCCAGATTAGTACACAGAAGGGACTTGTTTTTATGGAATAAGCCTGGTTTAATATGTTTAAGTATATGGCGGGCAAAATGACTCATATGGTGATTATTCTGCATTAATGTATTGATCATAGGTTATTTAATTTAAATTCACACAAGTCTGCTTTTAAATGCACTTAGTTTTAAAAAAAAATCAAATATGTGATATTCATCCAGAATGTAAATATATTTAATAAAACAACACCGTTTGAGCCACAGTAAGACTTTAAAGGTGCTGCCATAGTGAAGATAAATTATGTCTCAAAATTCTCAACAGGAACATTATTAAAACCAATTACACACCTGTATCTAGACATTTAGTTACTCACAGAAGTAACAGTTGTTTCATAGAGTTTTGTTTTATCATGATGTGATGTGATTGTGCCCTTTAGAGCCAATCCCAATTTAACAGATGGTTTTGTCTACAATAATCCATCTTTGTGTCAGTGATGTACTTGGATTAACAATGAGGGTCATTACTTACATAAAAATGTCTGTGTCTTTAAATCATTGTGTTATCACTGATATTTCATCAATTAAAGCATTGCTTATAGACCGTACTTCCAATAAACACAACAATGTACCATGGGGTTTAGGTTAACATCCAGGAAGTAGTTTTAGTAGTCATTAAGATTTTTTCTTTTCATTTTAGGTATAATTGGACTTCATTAGAGTGTATGTCTGGAATTGACCAGCAGTCCAAAAAGAATATCATTGTTAACCTGCAGGGTATTGCAATGTGCTTAAAAGACAGTTAACAAGATTATTAAATCTTCAACTGTTAACATCCACAGACTCCATATCCAGCCAGTTGCTGACACAACAGTTCTGTCTGTTTTTTTAATTCAAAGTATTCACACCTCAGTTCTTGTGGATATAAATGTGCTGATGCAAATAAGAGGATGAAATATGAATACAGACTGTTTTGATGTTGTGAAAAAGTAAGGCATCATTAGACTATCCATTACTCTGAAGACTAACAGCATATTGAAAATCTTCATCTCAGTTCTGCTCTGCTCTGTGGTGAATTAGCACTGCTTGAAGCAATGTGTATTTCCAACTCATTGTAATATCAAGAATAATGTCAGCAAAAGCTGCCAGACTGGTGACATGAGCTTATACTTCACATCTATAATATTATATTTGGCAGCAAAGAACAGATTTAATCACTGCACATCATTTCTCAAAGTATTGAAAACTCAATAAAGTACAGAGTCAATAAAACACCAAATCAGATCAAAACATACCAGGGTTTTTTTTCATCAGTTCCCTGAGTTGCAGATAGCTAAAAGTAATGTGGGGTCATGAATTTAAAATTGTAATCCATTAATGCTGCTCTCTAAATTTCAAGGCAAAAAGACACTTTATAACAACTATTGCCGCATTGCACTGTTGTTAGCTGCTTTTTATTAGCATATTTATTTGGCCATTTTTGATTTGTAGCTTACCATTCCTCTCAGGTGATCTATTTTTGCTTTTGAGGAATAGTGGGCATGTTTGTGTAAACCAATCAGTCCATTAAGACAGAGAAGGGACATTTATTTCACAACCCTTATAATGCACAGTAGGCTACATCTTTTAGTTTAGTTCTGATTTTAGTAGGGAAAATGTATCAGCGGCAAACTGCAGCATATCCCAGTTTAGGTCATTGACTCATAGACTTTAAATTATTGTGGTAAGAACTAAAATTTGTAGCCAAAAAAAATCAGTCAACAGTTTGAGGCTATCTCATGACACGTTAGGTTGGGCTGAGAGCTCAAATAACAAGAAAGTGAAGTAATCTAGGCGCCATGTACTTGCAAAAATAAATCAAGCCTATTTTAAACTTAACCATGAAGGGTCGTGTTTCTCAGTGAAATATAGAGGAAAGCTGGTAGGTCAAGGCTTTCCTTTCCAAAAGCTTCTAGATAGCCTGCATTGATAACCTTGTGTTTGTGCCTTTTTTGTAATTACTCTTCAGTATTCCTCATTTCACAGCTTGCCTGGTGACGAGGAAATAGAGCGACGTAACACCTAGAGGTACTAGCGTTGGTGCAAACAGAACAGAACTCCATATATTTGGAATTAGTTAAGAGAATAAATGTAATCTCTCTTCAAGCTAAAAATCCTGAGTTAATTTAGTATTTTAGTCACAGTTTATTTTCCTGGAGGTTTAACATTTGGTTTCTATTTTGCCTCTGTGAGTGGAAGTGCACTCAGCATGAGGACAATGTTAATGAAGTTCAACAATCAAGAATTCAGTGCTAGCCTTTCATGTTTTTCTCTGCACATATCAAAAAGAAATGTTATAGTGTATTACATGTACAGCATGCGAAATTATCAAATATATATCAATCACATATTTCTACTTAATTCCACTCAACAGAAAGACAAACACCATTCTCAGAGTGCTCATCACCTACCAGGTAAGGAGTATAATGAGTTATGAAAATACGAGCTCAACAGGTTAAAAAAAATCCCACACAAAGGCCACTGCACCCCCGGCCTGCAGGGTCTGTCCAAGCCAAAAGCAAATCCCAGTCAGTGTTGGAGACCAGCTCCAGTACTATGTGTTCATCTCTGTCCAACGAGCAGACAGTGACAGCTGATTTTATTTTAGACCCTCCGCCCACTCGCAAAAGATGGGCCTGCAGTGTTTTTTTTAGAGAGGCCTCCGTGCCTTCCATGTCAAGTCCCCAGAAAATCCATATGGAAATACTTCCTGTGACTCCTCTGCGGACGCTTGTGTACTAATAAATCAGGTCAACCCGGTTTCATCATCACAGCTTCCATCAGAGTGCACTGCATATTCCAGCAGCTGTTACCGCCTGTCATGATATGCCAAATTATGCACAGAGAACAAGTACTCTGAGAATCTCTCATTTTTCACTGCTTCTGTTAATCCCTAAGCAGTGCAAAGTGGACGTCGGGCAGGTGCAAATTCAAATGAAAGTAAATAGTGGTGAAATGTGTTGGCCATGGACTGTGCTTTGCAGTTGGTCTGAAATGGGGGCAGTGATGTAATGCTACTTGTTGAGGAGGGGAGTGTTAAGGGGACCCTAAATTCAACGAGAGACACCTCTGACTGTAGAAGAGCTAGCCAGCTCATCTTGTTTGGCCCAGCTGGAGACGGTGGCGCCAGCCTGACTCTGGTATCTCATGCAAGTAAGGCCAGTGTTTGGAGACCAGACATGCCTGCCAGGCATCTGCACAACCCTGTTCATCCACAGCATGTGTAACTCATACCTGCATTTCCATAGACCACCTGTTTTAAAGGGACACTCTGGGATTCCTGCTCGCGCCAAACCAGACAGAAATGCTGTTTTCTTGATCATTTAAAATCTAGGTTAATGTGATTCTGGCATTACTATAGAGAGTAATAATTTTCTGTAAAATCTTAACAAGAACAAGAAAGGATTATTTAAAAAATCTGAACATTTTGTGTCAGTGTTTCGAGGTCTCATGTTCTTTTCATGATGACCCTGCTTTATTCAGTTTTAAGACAGTCCTCTGTGATCCGTAGCAGAGTTAAGCCAAGCAGTGAGGAAAGGCAAGGGAAGATATTTAATTCTCTCTCTCTCTTTCTGTCACTCTCTCTCTCTCTCTCTCGCTCTCTCTCTGTGGCTCTCTCTCTCTCGCTCTCTCTCTCTCTCTCTCACACACACACACACACATAAGACGAAGAGCACTGCCAGCACAGGAGATAAGACGTGATTTCCATCTGCTCCTATAGTATTTTACATATTAGCAGACACTTACACATAGTGCCAAGAAGAAAAGTCCAGTCTGAGGAATATTAGAGCAAATATTTTAGTGACAGCATCTTTCAGCACTTCATCGATTGTAGTTCACCTCTATTTGGAGTTCTTTTAGAGCTAATAGGTAAATCAGTATCAGTACAGTTATGTGTGCTGCAGTAAGTTCCTTTGTCTGTAAGACCCTGTAATTATGTGGACAACAATTACTCAGCAATACATTGTACTTGTAAATGTATGACAGTGACTATTAGATTAATGTGCAGCTGTGTTTGAGGAAGGATAAGAAAGATGTTTTTAAGGTATAAATGTGGAAATCAGGAACCAGGAAAATGACAAGGCTGCAAACACTGCTAATCAAATGTAACACTTAAATCTGAAGGTCGGCATTGTAGCTTCATAGTCATTACTTAATATTTTAGTCCAATGTGCTGGAGTACAGGGCCAAAACAAAAAAAGTCCAAGTACGTGACCACTGCATGAACATTACCGAAAACCGCATTCAGTATCAATCAGTACCGAACATCTCCTACATGGTAAAAAAAGTAATAGGTTTGTAATTTATAACATCAAGACAAAGCTTGCTGATGTTGTCCAGGAATGTGACAAAATAATTACAATGTGGAATAATAAAATGGAAAAAAATAATTTACAATGAATAATTTACAATGAATAGCAAAGAAAGAAGAATTTACAATAAATAAATACAGGCTGGCTCAATAAAATGCTCTTTGCTTTCTCAGTTACTTTCCTCAACATGCCCTTAAGCAAGGCACTAAACCCCTGGTTGCTCCTTCCCTGAGAAATGGCTGATCGCCAACCGACACAAGTGTTTGGTGGAGAGTGTGAATTTGTAAACCTCACTCCTCTTGCAGCTACTCGCCCAGACTGTTGCTGTAAATATCTGTGAGCTCTTTGTCACGGTGCCTGATTAAATACGAGTGAAGCCCAGAGGAGTAGCCTCTGAGCTATTTGTTATTTACTAGGTATTGTATTTACATTACAACCTTTAATTAGATTTCTGAAGAAAAAACAAAGGAAACGTTGCATTCACAGTGGCTGATTGACACGTTTTGCCTGACATACTCTGTGATGGCTTTACTAGAAACAAATATGTTTTAGATTTCAGAGGCAATCAGAAGATTAAATGAAAATGTTGTCACACCCTTATGATAGCTCTAAATATCCACTAACACAATATAATTTAAACACAAATATTTGAAATATCAGATACTCTTATTATGATGGCTGCTAAATTATACATTCAAAACAATCCTCAGCAGGCAGCACCTTCCTGGGTAAGAATTAATTATGGTTGCAATTTTTTCACACACAACTCACTGTTTAATGAATGTAAACGAATAACAATTGTTTCAGATTTAATGCTAATATTAACCTCGTATTAATTTCAATGCAAATATTCCCCTCTAAATCTCTACAAAGTACATCAGCCATCTCAGATATGCCAATTTCTAAGCTGCTAATTAACAGCTCTGTCATCTGTATCACAAATTATAGTAACAACAATTCTTATTAAGATCTGCAATAAAAGTAAATTACGACAGTCGCTGGGTGTCTCTTCCTGCTTTATCTCCTCTTCAGTACATAACTGCTGACACATAAAGGGATTTTATGCATTTCATCTGAACTGTATGGTTTCATGGATAACTTGGGTAACTCAGACAGCAAATATTTCGCCTTTTTTGTAAACTGTGTTGAAATATTGCCAACAGTGTTTTCATTTTGAGCCTCTCCCCAGCCGAGGCTTGGTGTAGCTCACATAAGTGAGCACTGCATGCGGACCACAGGCAGATAGCACCATGGGGTGAATGACAATGAGCCACATCTCTGCCAGATGCCATTAGAAGTAAGGCTATGAATCACAAGGATTCTTGGATTCACACACTTACAAAGAAATGTTTTTTTATTTTTATTTTTATTTATTCTTTAACTGGATTCACATTTAGAGTGATGAATAGGAATGTCTTAAATACCACAAAATCAGGAATTATTAACTGCCTTTACCGCAGTAAAAAGTACACAAGCACTCCCCTTTTCTTGTGATTTCTTTCACACAAACTAAATTAATTTCTTATTGCTTTGGCTTTTGATCGGCTCAAGTGGAGGAGTGTAATGAGTTATGTATGAGTGAGATGAAGAGTGTAGATCTACCATAAAGCCCAACAAGCCTAACAGATGATGTCAGGTGTGAGAGGCCAGTGATATGCTGTATTTTAAGAAGAGGTATGAAGCAGCTCCAAAGTGTCTGTACACTGTGGCGTCACATAGAGTAGCAGCGGCTTCTTTAAGCTCCACATAGTCGCTGCTCTGTGTGCGGTAGTCTCTGCTACACTTTGTGCTTTTGACCACAGGCCACCTGGTAGTACTGAAGGGAGCTACACACATGCCCAGCCAAACAGAAAGATACATGCTTACTAGCAAACAAAAAAAATTAAATAAATAAAATTTAGGTTGATAAAATGAAGGAGGGAACACAGTCTTTCAATCAGCAAATTCCAGTCTTGAACAAATTGAATGAAAAAAGTGCAATTTTAGAGTACGGGGGAAATAATGTAATGGTGTATGACGCTGATTGGAAATAACTCTGTTACTGTAGAGAGACAAATATGAGAGGAAGCTATTTGTCCATTATCAGCACAGCCATTATCTTTGACAAGCTAGGTCTCCTGTGGTGGTCCACAGAATGCACATACAATACAATACAAGATCTAATTTATACCAGGCACACAGTACACCCACAAACTTCCCACCCTGATGGTAACAGTCCCTTGTGTTTGTCCTGCAATGAAACACACAAACGCACAACTAAAAACAACTGGCATAAAACTAAGTTTAAAGGTCCAGTGTGTAACATTTAGCAGGATTTACTGGCATAAATGGAATATAATATGAATGAATATGTTTTTATTTGTGTACAATCACCTTAGAATGAGCTGTTTGTATTAACAAAAGCCGCAGGTCGCCTTCTATAGAGTCCGCCATGTTGAACTGCCATGTTTCTACAGGAGCCCAGAAGGAACAAACCAAACACTGGCTCTAGACAAGGCTGACAGCCACCGTAGTTTCTCCTACGCCTGCTCTCATTCCCAGGTCATCAAATACAGGCAGCAGCAGTGTTCAGTGAGTTGCAAGCTGAAATTTCACCGCTAGATGCGACTAAATCCTACACACTGGTCCTTTAAGTTTCTAAAACCTGTTACGTTTCTTCTTTCCAATCCAGCTGTTAAGATCTTTCAGTCACAACCACAAATGTCACCCTCATGGTGATGCTATAGGAAAAATC
Source organism: Morone saxatilis (assembly GCF_004916995.1). Classification (NCBI taxonomy): domain Eukaryota; kingdom Metazoa; phylum Chordata; class Actinopteri; family Moronidae; genus Morone; species Morone saxatilis. The sequence continues at coordinate 13,142,306 of NW_023340095.1, read as the reverse complement.
AGGGGATCACCAAAGTCATTATGGATTCATCCTCTGGGAACCAAAAATGTCTGTAGGAAATTCTGTGCTAATCCATCCAATAGTAGACAGCAATGAGGATATACCACTTAGCTGCTAATCTGCACCACAGGGCTCATAAATAAGGCCCTGGAGGTGTTTCTCCTGCTGCTTCTTTGGAAGTCTGAAATTGAGGCAGTGCCACCCTTCTGCTTGGAACCTGCAGCGAGGAACCTTCTCACACACAGCTCAGCCCTCACATCAAAACACTTATAGGAAATGCTTAAGAGAGATACAAGAGACTAAAGAGAAAGTAGAGATCCTCAGGAGGCTGCTCCTACCGGATCAAAATATGTCTTTCCTAACTGTCTTCAAAATATCTATGCTCACTTTCAAATTGACTCTGTGATCTCATATCTCTCCCACTACCACACTACCACTACACACAAAATAATGCAGGTGCTGTTGCTTGAGGCGTGAATGCAGAAAGTCTTCACAAACTGTCATGCCAATGTGCCTATATCTGTCATTTTAGTGCTGCTGTGCACAGATTAGATGTTCAATTTAAAACCTGAAGTAGTTTACAGTATTTAGAAGGCAGTTAAAGCTCCCCAGACTCTATGTTTGTCCCTGATATATTTAGTGTGGTGTTGGGTCACTGGCTGCTATAGAAAGGTGGTTTCCAACATGATCACTGAATCACTGAATACACACACGCACGCACACACACAAAATGACAAACCAAACGCAGTGGAATACATTTGTACATTATTAACGTACTATAAGTAGGGTTACTTTATCTTTTTGTCATCTATGTCAGCCTTTGCTTAATATTTCTTAAAACAAAGCAATGCCTACTTACAGCCAAAGAGGTGATTAGCTTAGCTTAGCATAAAAGAAGCTCAGGAAGAACAAGTTACTGGGAAAACAGCTAGCCCTGGCTCTGTCCAAACATAGCAAAAACCTTTCACTCATTAACACATATCTTTTTCAATCAATTCTTGACACTTACCTAGCAACCTCACTGTGGCAACAAGACACCAAGAAGCCATTGCAACCAGCTGCATTTTTTTATATAAAGTAATAGTTGAGGCACGAAAATAACCCATAATTGTCGATTTTACAATTCAGTTTGTGTACAACTATTTAAAAAAGGTATGTGCTAATTGGTGAGCCTTAGAGGTGACGGTAGATTTATTTTTGAACTCTAGAGAGAGCCAGACTAGCTGTTTCCCCCAGTCTTTATGCCAGCTCTGTACAGTACTTAATGTAGCATACAGACAGGAGAGTAGTATTAAGTTTGTCATCTATCTCTTGGAAAGAAAGCAAACGTGTATTTATACAAAAAACTATTACTTTAAACTGTTAAATTACAGTTTACCCATCAAACAACACATTTCAGTCACAGTGCAGACTCGGACAAGTTGTATTATCGAAAAGAACATAATTCTCCAAGAGTTTACAGATTTGTCCCTACGGACTTGCAGTTGTCATTGCTTACTGTACATTACAGAGCCAGACTGAGCTGTGAGTGTTTACGCCTCATAAGAGTCTGAAGACAGAGGGATTTCTGTGAAAGCCCCAATCTCTCACTCCCAGCTGTCCAAAGCTGAACTTTCAGAAAAGCCTCATTGGAGAATGCTGATGGGCAGCACGAAGCAGCTCATGTGCGCGTATCTGATTTTTATTACAGCTCTCCTTCCTCCTTCATGTGCTCATCGTTTCATGCATAATTGGCTCTTTGCATATTCTTTGGGCATTTAGCGTTCTGTTTTTCTTTTGGTGTCTATCTCACTGCCTAAAATATATGACATTTCTTTTAAATAATATATTTTCAAATATTACCCTGGCTAATGATTATAAAAAAATGTAAACACGTTAAATACAATACGTTACTGTCAGAAAATAAGCAAACAAATACAACAAATCAACAACAGCACTAAAACCACTCTTTCTTACTCTATTTAAGACCATAATCCAAATAGCCAATTAAGGAGGAATGTTGAAAATGCATCGCTGCACTGTACCTTAGGTGGCTGCTAAGCAAAAAGTACACATTTAACTAACACATCAAACTGCATTAGGCAGATTTCACATGACCCAAATGCTGCTGTGTTAGTCCGTCTGTCCAAACATTTCTCACATGATGAGAATCTTCATTAAAAAACACTGAAAACAGTGAAACGTCTGTAAAATAAACACTAGACACTTTATTAGACTGAGTTCTTTGATGCACCGAGGCAAAGTGTCCTCTGGAGCAAATAATCAATTCTCCCTGGCACTGCCTACCCACTCATACCCACACACACACATGCACGCACGCACACACCCGCACACACACACAGGTACTTTGTTTCCTCAAGCCTCCAGCCAGACTTCAGAGCTCAAACTACCGAGAACAAACGCAGGCAGCACTTTGTTTCAGAAGCTCAGTGGGGAGGGACCTGCTTCTGCTCAACACACACTGTTTGTGTGTGTGTGTGTGTGTGTGTGCGTGTCCTTGTGTTTGTGCGACCATAAGTGTTTGAGCGTGATGGTAATTGGATGTATGCTAATAAAACTGTGTAGCTGATCTTTCCTCATGACTGGATTGAGGAGCAGGCAGCACAGAGAAATCTTTGAGTTGGTTGACTGCGACACTCACACACACACATACACACAAACACACACACACACACACACACACACACGTAGCATTGCTCTCGCTGTGGTTTTGCAACTGTTCAAGATTTACTTTGGGGACTCCCAGAGTGGCACAGCAGGTTCAGTTCTGGGCCTTTTGGGTGATCAATCAATATGAGACTAAAAAACATCCATCAAGTGAGTAGCACACCACTGAATATAGTTAAAAACACTCAGTTGCATGGCAAAGGCAAAGTCATACACTAACATCAAGAGGTCTTCAGTGCTGCACAGAGGTTTTTTAAGGTCTGTAGTTATGAGATTACAATGACATTTTTGCTCATGAGCAGTCAGCGTGAAATGAATGCAAATTGTATCCTGTGTTCTTTCTTATTTGTTCTTTTATTTGTGAGAGAACTGTTGTCATTATTATACATTCATCAACATGGACCGAATTCACAGTTCAAATGTCAATTAGACATGCATTGACTTTACATTAAAATAATGAACATTTATTATGAGCATCATAAATTCAGTGATGATATTTGACTTTGTTGCAGACTTTGTCAAGTTCCATCACATCCATTAATTTCTCACACATCAGCACTATCTTTGCCATGGCAACCAAATATTACTGAATAGGACACAAAAAACCTTGATTAAGTGTCAACTTCCAATTAACATATACAATTAAAAAAAGAGAGAAAAGGTACACAACAATGCCTTGTGGGGAAAGACTGGCTCTCCCTCCTTGCTGAAGGTTAACATGTGACTGGAATGCATCGAGTCATTTTAAATATTTCAACGTGTTTGCTGAGTCGGAGCAATGGGATTGCAAAGCAATGACCTCCATCCGTATATACCAAAGAAAACCTTTAATAACCACTGGTTGTGTTCACCACCTTTCCTTTTTCTTGGAAATACAGTTATTTGCAAAAATGTAGAAAAAATCTGTAATACAAAGTAACTTTGTATAACTACAGACAAATCTCAACCTAACATCCAGAGGTACAGCAAACATTTAACACTACTTCACCCAGTCTGTCTGTTCATGACTGGCACCAGATCACCGCAAACAAAAGACGGAGAACTAAGTAAAGTACAAACCAGCCCTCACCTTAATTAGATCTGTGGTTTCCAAAGGAGGATTATAAAGCATTAACAATGAAATGACCTGAATTCCTTTATAATGATTAAAATGACACAATATTATAATGACTCTAAAGAGGGATGTTTCTCATGTGCTCCCTGCTCCGCACATCCCACCACAATCTTATTAACCTAACTTCTATGGAGAAAGAAATCTGCAGAAACAAATATTACAGCTTTTCTTGAATCTGGGTCATTCTTGCAGAGGAGGAACATCATTAAAATGGAATGGCAGGTATGTGTTTCTTATGATCATTTTGTAGGAGTGTGATAGATACTGGCTCCTAACTGCCTCCACCCACCGCTGTCCGTCAATTAGGGTGTCAGGTTTCTGTAAAATAATCACAAAACGCTTTTACGCTCTTTGTTTCTCAACCTGTGTAACCAACAAGCTGAAGAAAAGATGGAAAAGATAATGGCACCCTAAAGATCTTCACATACATTTTCTGACAGATCCTGCCTGAGAGAGACAACAATCAGGATGTATAAATGTTAACAAGGAGTGGTGATAGAGCTGGAAAGTTGTCACATATCCCATTCCAGTCAATTCACCTGTACATTTTTAGATGTCTTTCATGAACAATATGCGTGCAATAAGCTGCTGAGACAATGATACAATCAATTTGCAAAAAACACTCAACATCAGCAACATTCATAGCAACAGGGTGTATATTTAGCCCCTGCTTGTCCTATGACATAGTCATGCCTGACACCCAATCTCGGCACCAAAAGACACGACGGAAATTCAAAAAGAACCTAAAAATAACTGTCTCAAGTGACAAAAGACGAAGCACCATGACTCAAAGAAGGGTGACCTACATTACTGTCAATAAAATGTTCAGCATCGTCAAATGCATCCTAAAGAGAAATTTGACCATATCTCTATGAGTCTGAATAAGAACACTGTTTGTAAGTAATGTAGAAGTTGAACAGGCTACATTGGGCATTGGAGAAGAGTGACTTTCAGCCAGTGGGGGAGGAAGTAGAGGAAGTAAAAGTATACCACAAGGTAGGAGTCCTGCACTTAAAGGTAAAGTATGTAGGATTTAGTGGCATCTATCAGTGAAGTTGCAGATTGCAATCATTTGTCCACTCTGGGCTACTGTAGAAACATGTTGAAAAACGTCTACTTTGAACAAAAACACATTATCTATTTTCAGGTGATTATACACCAATAAAAAATATAGTTATGAATAATATAATCAAGTTCTGATGATAGATCCTCCTAAAGGTTACACACTGGATCTTAATATTTGCCATTTAATTTTCAATGATTATATACTGTTGCATATAGTTAGGTGATCCCTATATTTTATAAGCTCATATGTTTTGTATGTAAAAGCATTAACTTCTTAAGTAATGAGTAACTAAAGTTGTTTAAATGTTGTAGTGAAGTAAAAAATACAATATTTCTCTCTGAAATGGAGTAGAAGCAGAAAGTGGCATGAAAAGAGACTCAATGTAAAGTACAAGTATGTCAAATGTGTACTTACATACAGTATTTTAAATGCACACATTTATACATTCACATTCCACCACTGCTTTAGCCTTTTTACTTTCTAAATTAAAGTAAAGTTTTTAAAATGAATTACCCCATGACATTGACACTTCTCATTAAATCTACAACAACACTTAAAAAATGATGCATTGTCTCCTCCTCACTTTATCAAGATTAAATATGACAACATTGGCTTTCTTTGTCAGTGCTGAGCTTCATTCATCTTCCCCGAGTCCTCTGCTTTTTGCACTTGTCATCCCTTTCACACTCATCAGTCAAAAATCTATTTACACACCATTGTTCCATTTCATTCTGGTAATTTCCCTGCTACATGCTGCTGCAAGGCCAAGCAGCTCAACCCCTTGTTCAGTTAGTGTTTATATTCAGCTGCACTTCAGCATCAGGGTGAAGCCTACTTTGTTAGTCATGCTCTGACTTATTATGCTGACCCCTATGGCTGACCCACACTTATATTAAAGAACCAACAGTACTGAACCCTGTGTGAGTCCTAATTATGTCTCCAAAAGTTGTTGGCTAAAGCTTGAAGTTGTTCATACAATAGGGCAGGTTCCATTTCTAACTTTTGGTAAAACCTAATTATTTGTATTAACCTGCATGAGCTGGTTGAGTTTTATAAAATCTGTATCAAAGATCATTAAGGTAACAATCATTCAACTCTTAACTGTGCTTATTGGTTAGTTTTAACAGGTACATAAACATAAATACATAAAGGGATGTGCAGGAAATAGACATACAAACATAAGTCTTGAATTTATGAATAATATAATTTCTAAATATACAGTGCATTCCTGTAATAATTCATAAAATGTATGGCTTGATTGGTTATTAGACTCACAATTTAATACATTTTCAACAGAGAATACACATGCCTGATCATGAGCCTGGCATTTAGATTTATCTTTCTGTGAAGGTTTATAGAGGAATATGCCTATAATTCATATTGGTCAGGTAAATTCCCGATACCCAGCAGTGCTGTACTGTGGTGACAAACACAGCCGATGTCATCTCAAGTCAACAGTTCGCCTTCAACATTTTTATCAAAATGTGTGGCGAATTGTTTGAGAAAGTACAAATATTGCTTTAAATTGAACAATATGATACAGTATGATGGGAGATGATGCATTGTTACATCAGTACTGTTTATATACTGTATCTGCTACAGTGGCCATTTGTCTTGAGGCAGACTAAAGAATGTCAAACACACATAAAAACAGACAAACTCCAACCAGCTCCAAGCACTGGAGAAGCACAGTATTAAATTATATAGGCCATCATCTGAGACAATACACACTTCATTAAATTGTTGTAAACTTTAGGTTGGTAGGTATAAGTTTGAATTTAATAAATGCATTACAACTGATAAATAACACATGTGCTCACGTTAATTAATAGGGCCGTCATGGGACACTCTGATTTACTGTAGCATTAAACTGTATTATACAAGTAAGCAACAAAGACATCATAGCATGAAGGTGGAGAAGTTGTACCCAGTAGATAGGGTGGCCCTGCACTGCAGTGTTTGGGTCAAACTCAAAGATACCCACAAGACAAATTTTTCTCCCTACATCAATTACCAGAATGCTCATATTTAGATGATTTATGTTAAGTGAAATTGTTTACTAAACACAAGTGCTCATTATACAAAATGTATCATGCCTAATTAATCTTTGCTGCAGTGACAGTGTCTTGCAGTGTAAGCATATTAAATTGTAACTCACATCAGCTTCAGCTAAAGTAGAAAGATATCACCATTGCAATGATTTTGGAGATTAATAAAAGAGTCAGAGGACTTCAATAATGAATGTTTTATTTGTGCTGTTTTAGAAGCACAGCGTGTTTATTTGGATTTTATCTAGTTGTGGTGGTACAGTAGGGCCAATCATTTGAAGAACAGAAGTATTAACAGGCAGTTTTTATGTTCCAGTAATTAAAGTAAAATTCGTTCAGTTTTGCCTGGAGAAAGAAACTTCAGAAAGCCAGTCCACCACAAATATTCTTGTCAAGCAATGGGAGAGTCTCTTCATGATTTCTGTGTAGCTACCAGCCATCTTGTGGTAAAATACAGTTACTACAGGATTATTGGTAGGCAATGAAATACAAGTGATTCATTCATTTCCTCTGCCAGTATCCTTTTCAGAGTCATGGCGGGTTAAATCCTTTCTCTGCATATTTTGTACTGAAGGCAAAGAGACAGCCGAACAGAAAGAGAACAGACAGACAGAAAGTGTCTTTATTCTTGCTGTGAAGTGCTAATCACTGAGACAGTTATTCTATTAACCCTAAAGCCTTAACACCCTTTGGTTGATGTTGATCACACAACACAACATCGACCACACATTAAGTTGAAGGTTTTAGGCTAACTGGAAAAATGTTTTCTATTGCTGTGCTGGGAAGTCTGTGCATATATCAACTGCAATATCTCACGCCTGTAGCTCCTACAATAGAGTCTGAACGCAAATGAGCCACATGCATAAAGCCTGCCAGCTCGCTGAAACAATAATTCACTGCTTCTAAGCCCCACACAGTGTAACGTTCATCCAATACTTTTGGTTTCATTATTTATGTAAAAGAAATACTGGCAGCGCACTGTGAGATGGACTGAAAGATCAGGTTAATATGCTACAAGGCCCATTTCACAAACATGCTGGTTTATTTCAAACAAAATGAGGATTTACTATTTTGCACACACCCATTTGTTAGAGTCGTCATGGATACCCTGTCATTCAAATTCATCAGTGGTTCTCAGAGCTGGAATGTGACATGATTGGCTTCCACGCACTGCTAATCATGCATTTCTGCATTCTGCCTGATTGTCTTCCTCTATTAAAATCATTCATGTTGCACTGATTATTCTCATTGTTCTTCTCACAGTGTAAAATTAGTGAGAACAATAACATCCAATCAGAAGTTACTACTTCTCACACTGTATGAAATCATGCTAGCAGTAGCATTCATCAAACTCATGCTTTGGCAGGGAGTGGATTCTGCATCAGTGCTGACTTAACAGAGTCAAACTACCTGGACATTAATCATCAAACACTGGAGGATAAAGGAACATCACAAAAATATAAGTCACAACTGGAAACTTTGCCAAAAATGATTTTGATCAAGTAGATAAGCGATTTAGACAAAATCAGAACAGTAAAGCAGCATTCATTGATTTTTTTTTTTTTTCGCAACTTAGGTGCAGTTGATAAAGCTGTAAACATGACACTGACATATTGTCACCAAGTGGATTTACACATCCAGCAGACGTAAAGGAAACATCAGCCTTCATTCGCATTCCTGTTCCTGGCCAATATTCACTCTACTTTGAGATCTGTTTTGGTATCCACTAACACCTGAGAGCAATATTTGGCTCTTAAGCTGCTGAAATGTTCCATGATATCCACTAGCTAGACACTAACTTTGTAGTTTGATATTGAAAAGGTAGTATCCAGCGGGTTTATCAAAGGTTTTCTTGAATGAAAACTGCTGTCGGCTATGCTGGAAAGTGGGGTGATGAAAGTGGTGAGAGTGAACTGTGGGCATAGAAATCTGAACGAGGAGATGAAAAGATGCTCAACCATTCTGCAGAGTGTGGCTGCAAAGTTGGGTAAAAGTAACCCCTTTCACATTGCACATAGTGCTTTGATCAGTTGTTAATATAAAAGCTTTAAAATGAGAATCTATCTTTTATTTAAAAGCACTTGCATGTGCTATACATGCTTGTTTGGAGGGCATATACTTCAACAACATGGCCATCTATCAGTATCCATGGTGATGGATGTTTCCAACTTATGGTCGAGAGCGGCGAGTGAGTCCCACAGTACACCTGTATATTTACACTCACACACATTAATGTGGAGTGGCCTCCACAACTGTGAGTGCCACTCCATACGGACATACTGAATCTCTGCAGTGAAGTGCTATGGAGGATTGATCAGTTTGGAAAAGAGCGAAAACATGGGAGGTAATTTTTCATGAGGAGATGACAAGCAAAATTTATTTAGGATTTAGTTACATCAAACAGTGAAGCTGCAAATTGCAACCAACTAAATACAGCTCGCCTCACCCTCCCTTTGAAGTGTGTATAAGAAACTGCAGTGGAGCCAGTGTTTGATTTGTCTGTTCTGGGCTACTGCAGACGGCGGTTCAACATGGTGGCCTCTGTAGATAAGAACATCTTATTCTAAAGGTAATTAAAAACCAATAAAACACTAATCAAAACATACTTATGAAAATTATATAAAATTTCTGCCAATAAATCCCCCTAAATCTTATGCACTGGACATTAAGGGGGAAAATGTCTTTCAGTAACAAACCAAACAATTTAAAGGCTTTTAGCTGATTCCCTTGAGCTGAATAAACATATTGTCTGTCCATCCGTTACTAAAATACCATTTGGATCATACATTTTATAACAGCTACAGGTGAATTTCTCTGACAATGTCATGGTGTAGGACTGCATACTGTAACAAAGCATGGTCCGTCAAGGTTGACAGTTTCTCTGTCCAACATAACTTCCTATATATACACTTCTAATGCATGGTGATGCCTCAGCAACAAACCTTTATCTCTGTCACTATTCATTTGACATCATCATTGATGAAGTGCATGGTATTGGTAATGTTTTACTCTATAAAGCTTTGACTGCAGGTGATAATTATTACACCCCTCCCATAAAATAACATAACACAAGCACAGCCATAAACAAAACAACCATCGTACTTACATTTGGCGAAAGTCAAGGTGATATTGTTCTCCCCCAACCACCTTCCTTCCACAATCCAGATGTGTTTAAAGTTTCTTTTCACATTAATTCATCGATGCAGGCCAGCAGGGGAGGGACAGGAGAGTGGTTGCTACTCACCCTGGTCCATCTCTTGATTGAATTTCCATTGTGGTGCAATTGTATCACCAGGTACTCTGACAACAGGAGGGCGAGGACACAGGTCACCACACTCGACAGGGTTCCACTTTCTTTGCAGGCGGAGGGGCCTCTATCAGCGAATCTGTAAAGGCAAAGAATTGACAGGTTGAGCACAAAAGCTTTCTTGAGCTCCCTAAAGAGAGTCATTCTGGTCTATGTATGGCAGAGGCCGTTTAGACACATGTAAACACCCTAACAAACATGTGTTCACACATCACAGCATAGACAATATAGAGATAATATAGAAATAACTTACCTGAACTGTTTTTCTTAAAATAGACAAAAATGTTTTTTGTGGGGGCTGGGAAGGAAGATATTCATAGATCTGTCCACTGTGAAGTGTTAAATGAAGGACACCGGATATCCAGTGTTAACCTGAGAGGAATGCATAATTCAGAAAGGCCAGAAAAAGAAGTATCATGTATTGCCTGGTCCTTCATGCATTCACAGCCATCAGGTTACACTGGTAGGAGCCACTTTCTTTCACAGTAAACCTGGACTTTTCAATAACAAAACAAGAGGGAAGCAGCAAAGGACACCAGTTTTCCTGAAATTGACCTCATGTGAAATGTATAAACATATTTTTCATGATTATTATTTTCTTGTTTCATGTGCTATGTGCTAACAGGCTACATGGGAACACCAAATTCTCATTAGAACTATTGAGGACACCAAAAAAATTCCATTGAAATTAAATACCATTTGGGAGAATAAAAGCATTAAAATACATCTGGATCTTGAAATTAAGCCACTTAACTTCACAACAGTTGGTGCACTGACAAATCTCAGAGTCCAATTTACAGACAGTGTTTACTTATTTTTTGTCCTGTAATGCAATAAAGGCTAATACTTCAGGAATAATTGTGCAGTTTTAGAGTAGCTCTGTAATAGCTTTTTAAGTATGTGGTCCCTCTGAGCTCGGTGCCTAGGCCCTCTTAAATTATTTATGATAATTAAAACAATTTTTTTTAATTTGACATGAGAAGTTCGCAGACACTACACAAGAAGAAAGAAAGAAGAATCTGGCAATCACATGCATCAATTCAAAATTCAGTATGGCAGTGCTCCCAAACTAATTGAATCGTGTGTGTATTAACTAGACTTTTAGCTTAAGGCATAAGCCAGTATTTGATTAGTGTAAAACCAGGAGTTTGTGCTGATGCAATATGTGCAAATACCTCAGTGATTCATGTTGTATTGGTTGAATCCTGTATCGCTGTTTTCTATTTAAATACTGTATGCTTTGTGTTTTTCATTCATTTTTGAATAATCCCAATAAATTCCAAAGGTTGAACACACTTCCATAAATTGTACTTTACCACAATATAAGTTCTGCCTATTTACCCTTTAGAAATCTTTTTTTAATGCTCCTTAGTGTTTTTTTAACCTCACATTGCTAAACACTTAATATGCTCCTTGAAATTAGTGATATAAACAGTGTGTCTCTGTTTCAACATAATGTGATCACCAGTGCAGCTGTAGGTTTACATGGCTGACACAGTAGCACTATCTCTGTTTACACTGTGTACTCATTGTGTATTACCATGCAAAGAACTGTGGTTTAGTCCAACCGAAATTGTTTGAGGTATCAGAATGAGCTCCTTAGCATCACCTACTGCTCTTTGTGGGAAGTACAGGCACCCTTACTGATGCCTGTTTAACCACATCAAGTATGCAATACAAAGGCACTATATTGCACCTGTAAATCTAAGACTAGCAGCAGATCACTGTGTTTGCACTGGGCAGTTTCATGTATGAACAGATGTGTTAACAGGCCTTTTTATTTATCACAGTAGGGAAATCACAAGAGTACCTTTTAAAATGATGGCTCAATTTAGCTGCTTCAGTTTCAGGGTCCTGGTGTAGACCTTTTTCACAGCAGCCATTTTGACTTAAAATAGTAGGGTAAACAAAGGTCATGGCTTACTGGATCATTTAATTAGAGTATTTACAGAGTTAATGTTGTTAGTAACATCTTTGCTTTTCACCAACATGTCTGCTGCGAAAAGATCCTATGAAGCAATATATGTGCTGCTACACAAGGGTTCGAAAACTCAAACAGGAACTATGATTCAAATATTTTCCAAATTCAACATTCGTCTTCCCCTTTATGTCCAGTAATTAACAAGCACTAGAACTAAAATAAATCACATTGAACATGAGAGCATAATTCCCTCTCCACTTAATCTCAGCAGACTCAGAACCAGCCACCCACACTTTTGGCTGTGTTTGGACATGAACATGACAAGAGATTTTTGAATCAGTCAGGGGCCCTGCAGAACATCTGTAGTTCAACACTCTGGCCACAAGATGGCGGTGCGCTCACCTGATTTATTTTACCCTCGACCCAGAGAAGTCATGTTGAGGATTTGATGTCGGGTATTTCCATTAAAAGGGACATAAAAAACAAACACAGCGTCCCTGCTTTTACCTAGCAGAGACCCTTTACATTTGGCTGATCTAACTTAAATAACCCAGCAGGGACTAATTAAATCTGATATAGTGGGGCTATGGGTTTGCCAAGGCAGCTGTTTCTTTTTATAAGCCTCTCAACTTCATCACTTTAATTACTATTAAAGAGACCACAGCGATATTTTAGGAAGGATGTGACACAAATGTTGCAGCCAGTACAAAGTTTATAAAATAAATAATAGTCCTGGTTTCAGTCTGGAATCAAACAGCCTGTGACTCACTTTTTAGACCCACATGAGTCAGAATCTTCAAAAACAAACACAATTAGATGATTTTTAATGACTTGCTGCCTATAAATCCCCATAAATGTGTTTAAAAGTCATGATTAAGCCCACCTTATTTGGCAGCAGTCGGCGCACATGATTCCACAGTGGGATTTGAAGCCTACAGTGGGCAGGCAGCAGTGCTCTGCGGCTGATTCCTGGTTTATAAATCCACGATTGGACAGAGTAAGTCACGTTGTCCGTGGAGCTGTCAGTCTGATGCTGCACCATTGTTCCCCGAGCAGCCGGAAGGAGAGCTGGGTTTAAAGCACTGTTTATGTAGGTTTATGTATGCGACAAATTGTGCCGGTTAGTCCTGTGCTATTCGGAAATCCGGTACCGGTTTTTAAAGCGGAGGAGGATTTCTGCACACGGAAGCCGTGACATGGTTTAGGCAGAAAATTGTGAAGTCCATTGAGAGAGGGGCGTCATTGACTGGCTGGAGGATAGTAACGAAATGAATGGTGAGTAGGACCAATATTAATGTGATGGGCCTGCATTTAAACACTGCACATTGATTAGATGGGGATTTACAGATCTATTATCTTTATCTCTCATGTCTTTTCCTCTGTTGCATAAATTAAGTGGACATTTTATGTGTTTATTGTGTGTTGGGACCCATCCCTGAGTAAGTCCATTTGTCAAACTCTTTCCGGGCATCACACCTCACTAGTTAGGACATCTGCTGTAACTGGATGCTCATTCAAATTTGAGAATCATATTAATAGCCTACTTGTAGACCACGTTTTCTTTGTTCCTCCTTAACCATTGACCATTTAATTGCTCAAACACTTGGTGCACAAAAGGGTTCACCACTGTGTGTGTGTGTGTGTGTGTCTGAAATAGACACAGAGCCTGAGGGATGTCAGAGCTCTTGTTTGCATTGTGTATTATTTTTGAGGTCGCACATGATGTGTGTCATACAGGGCTGCTTTAGGTTGGAGCCAGCTGACTGGTATATTGCCAACTGGCTGAGAGGCTCCCATACAGACTGCAGGGAGAAGAGAGTCTAGTTCCCTGCAGAGTCTCCTGTAGAACAGGCAGAGGAGGCAGAGAGTCTGTTCCCCTCCTGCCTCCCCGGGGACCCCCCCCCCCCCCCCCCCCATCCACACCACCCCAGCTATAAAAGGAAAGAGTGTCTCACAAAGAGATTTAGATGAAGCTCTGTCAATCATCTGTACATCAGTGCTCAAATTGCAAAGTTTCCCTGAAAAACCTGTGATACTAACATATGAATTACAATATAACGGCTTGTTTCTGGCACCTCGTATAAGCCGGTACAGCAAACCAGAAAAAAACATAATTTAAAGTCACCTTTTGCATGACGTCTTGTAACTCTGCTGATATGCAGACATGTGCTGTTACATTATGTGATTATCATTTATGTTTCTCTTCTGTTTTCTCCACAGAACAGAGGCAGGTCGCTGCAGTGTAATATATTTTGCTAGAGGTAAGACCACGTCTCCTTCTCGGTGTCTAAAATATCATGCCGCCAGTCTTCACAACACATTAACATATTGAATTCATGCCTGCGAGATAGATGGTTCAAAGCTCGCACAACTGTTGCTACGCTGCCACAAAGAGACCCTCTGATAACAAGATATGATGTGATGTTGATGCAGACAACAGTGTTTAGTCAATACAGACAGCTGCACTATTCTCACTGGATTATACTCGAGAGATGCCTCTGATATCAAAATGATGAGAAGAGGACATATTCTTTCTAGGGTATGTTGTCTTACTTGATATTTCTTTTATTTCTTTCTATAAACCAGCCATCAGAGCTACAAAAATGGGGAAATCACAGGCCTTGATATATTTCCAAGGCAGTAAAGATTGATAGATTAGGTTTTTTATGGTTGCCCGTCAAGTTGTATAGTTAGTAACATGAATATAATCAGATGCAGTAATATCTTTATGTGTGAACTGTCTGTTTTTAAATTTTAGATTTAATATGGCAGTCTCATTATCCTTCCCTGCATTCTCACTGTTCCTCCGCCAGCCTCTTTTGTCAGAAAGAAAAGGCAACAGTCCATCATGGAGCGAAAGCATGCACTCCAACATGCGACCATACACACACAATCACACAACCATTTCCATCTTTGTGATTGAGATCTGAAAGGTGACGGGGAGCGATGTGTGTGTGTGTGTGTGTGTTTGGGGAGTGGGGGCCTCTCTCCTTGTGTGACTGTGTATTTTTCCTCTTCAATCCATCTGTCTCCTCAATCTATCAGCACTCAGTCCTCAGAGGAGCAGAATTTAATTAGTACATGTGGCACTGAGTTAAAGGACACTGAAACATTAAGTAGATGTATTTACTTGTGAAAATCTGCATCATTAAGTTGGCTTATTTGAATAAGTGATTCAGCCATGCTGCTATTACATACTGTAGCACAGATGGCTAAGGCTAGATAACAGTGAAATTGTGGTCCATTAAAGATTCACAGGAAAGGTGTTATAGCTTAACAACACTAAGGAGAGACTCTCTGCAGGAGGCTGGTGTGGATGAATTGTCTGCACACAAAAGTTCACATGCACAGCTAAATCAATTTTGTTTCCTTTTATGTGGGAACAACAAGAATCCACGGCTTTAAGCTTGACCCGGAGGTTCAGGCAGATTTACTGAGTCGGGTTAAAGGTCAGATTGTAAATTGATGTAGGAGAAGACTAGCTGGCTTGTGCTTTACATTAAACAAGAAATAAAACAAATCTGCTGGAGTTGTTAATGTTGTTGTTTTATAACAAATCCAATGGATTGTTTTACACCTGGGCTTGACATTGTGCTACCTGGATAAGATAAGTGAGACATTATGGAATGATGAAAAGATATATAATTGTCTTTTTGCAGCTTTAGGTATCTAAGTATCAGAGAAAAGAAACAGAATATTTCTGTGCGCTGTATGGAGAGAAATCCCTCCCTCATTCCCTCCCCAACAGGCTACAACAATACATTTAAAATGTCAAATAACAGGCCATAGGAATTACAATATAAAAAGAAGAAAATTACTCACACACAGAGGAATGTTGATAGCTCATTCATAATTCTTATATTCCTGCGCACAAAGGGCACTATTAGTCACTCCTATTTTTACCCCAGTGACCATGGAAACATAGGTTATAAAAGGTGACCATATTTTCTTAAAATTGAGATTTTCAGCTTATGATACATTTTATTTTCTCTAGTTTTGGAAAAAACCCCCCGTCATATTTCAATGTTTTTTGGGGAGATATTTTCCTTTTAAAGACAACAAATAAAACACTGGTTATTTGTAGACCAGGCGGCATTCTCTGATTTTATATGAACTGTTGTTTTGATCAGTTGAAATGTGTGCGAGATACACAATTCATGTACAAAGCAACCGCTGGCACTCCCTGCACCCCGACATTCGACATGTGTTTTTGATTAATTGTCACAGTACATGTTTTATTTGTCGTTTATCTTCCAAAATGCTGAATTAAAGCATCAATGAAGTATACAGTAGGTTTGTCGTGTGAACTAATATCAACCTTTTAGATTACAGAGCAGCTTTGTGTGTCCCAGCAGGGTTCATGGTTCCAATTTAGAGGCTTTTGATGTGACTCTTTTTGTGTCTTTGGCTCCTTCCTGGCTGAGCTCTGGGCTTTCACGGTTCAGGATTGTGCTCTCTTGAGATGTTGCCATGACACCTATTTGGAATCTTTTGTCTGTTGCCAGTTAATTAAGTGTTAAGGGAAAAAAAGACATATTTTTCTGCCTTAATTAGTTTTATTTTTCTGTGCACAGTATGCCACTACTTAAACGCTTCATACTTTAAAAATAGCCATCTGAAGTCTGTAGTTATTGGTTTTATTATCAAATATTGTATAATCAGTAGAGATTATATATTTGCAATAATGAACAGGTAGTTACTGGCTAAGCTATGGAAAGCTCTAGTGAAGTAAAACTAAGAATATTTTTGGTAAGAAATGTAATTTTTTAAGATTGTTAAACTAGCGTCTCATGTTTTGTCTGCCAGGTGTAAAGGATCATGCGTTTGGTTGTGTGTGTGTGTGTGTGTGTGTGTGTTTCCGTGTGTGTATCTGTCTGTAGCTAATTTCACATACTACCAGACCCATCAGTCTAATTGTGCACATTTATGACTGTATGCTCAAGGATCTCACACGGTGCGGTGATTCAAAATTTCTGTTTTATACCTCCATTTACTGCTGAGTCCTCTGGCTCCACTTAACCAGCCAGTAGGGGCCACAAGTGATCAACAACTATTACAATTTGAATGTTGTTTCCGTTAGGGACAATGTACGTTGAAGTCATATTCGTGTTTGCAGATTCTTTTGTTGGCTTTTTCTCTCAATTTTACATCACTGGAGTTTTGGAATTGTCCAAGATTTGTCTCCATATAGTCTGAATACTCTGGTTACACCTTGATAATGTAACCTTGGTAATGTAATCTGGATGCTGTCTCCCCTTTATTCCACTACTCTCATCCATACATGCTGGATACACAGCCTGCCCTCCACTCCAGTCCACTCCCTGATCCCCACGCACATGCCCCCAGACACACCTGGCAGAGATCTGCACTCTTTTAGTTAGTTAGTAGTTTAAGATATTGAAAACTTATTTTCTCAATCAGCTTCTTACTATAAGTGATAAGGTCCTTCATGAACACACAGTTTTCTGCTAAAGTAAGAATGGTTTTGGTTGTTGCACTTGAGAAATTTCTGTATTTCTAGTTTTCTCTCAGTTTTTCTCACTGGTTTGAAGTGGACTGGGTTTAGGAGCTTTTGTAGTTCTAGTCTTGTATAGCCCAAAAAGAGGTAATGCTAATTTCTTTAAAAACAGTTATGCCAACTGTGTGTCTTGGCACAGTTTGGCATGGCTCATGCTCTGATGGAGGTCTTTGTGACAAAAAGCTTGGATAATAAATCTTGCACAGTGGAGCGTGCAGATGTTTTGATCTTTAGTCATTTCAGTAGAGTTTAAACAAATCTTTGATTATTTCATCTCGCATAGGCTCATCTAATCAACAAAAGGGAACATAGAAAAAAGCTCTGATAGTTTCTCTGAAAGAGAAAATAACTATTACTGTTAAATTCAACACCATCGCAGTTATTAAAATATATATATAAAATATATTCTCAGCATCATTACAGAATTTTTACATTAGAAGCAAAAACTGAAAAACAAATATTTTCTTCTTTTTAAATAATGGTTATAGTTGATTTGAAGTATTGTTACAAAAGGTACAAAAATGAGTCGCATTTTACTTTATTTCCCACACTTGAAATCTGTATGTTACAACTTTACAATCTTAATTTGTCCTCGTCTCACCATCAGAAGAGATAAAGAATCATGGAAAACGCCTTAAATCCTTGAACAACACAACGAATAACACCCCACTCAGGTGTGTATCCTGGTTAACAATTCACGCTGATTCTTCTCAGGAAGCACTTTGTGTCACTTTGTTTTTTTATATCACTCTAATTCACCATATACTTTAATCACATGCAGCGCTGGCCTACTTCCCGAATTTTCTCAGATAACAGTGCGAATGTTTTGCATATAAAAAATGATTCAAGATCTCAACATGATACTGGCTATATATAAATGATAAGGCTTGTCTGCAGAATATGAACCCCACATCCCACAGCTTTCCCAGCCTGTGCGAGAGATGAAAGCAGCCCTGTCTCTATGAAATGCTTTGGCAGCTCTGCTTCTGCCAGCAAACCGGCTTTTGCGAACTTTCAGGTGGCATGGGAAAATATAGTCATAAATAAAATATAGAGCCATGAATAATTTAGGTGAGCATTGTGATTGACATGAGGGTGAGAGTACCTGATTATGCCTCCGCACTGTGTGATTCGAATTACAGCAAATCAAAACATTAGTCTGAATGTGGAGCTTGCTCGTTCGAACTTGTCTGCTACGGAGTATTTTGATCACTGTGTGTAACAACAAAGATGGTTGAGATGCTGGATGAAATGTCTTCTCAAAGATCACACTTCAATTTAAGTGTGTACCTCTATTTGATTAGAACACTTACTGATGCTGTTTGGTGTGAAAGAATTAAAAACACACACACACACAAACCAGTATGTCAGGAGTCAATGAGTTCACAAGCTCTCAATAAGAAATATTCTCATTCAAGCCATTTACCACAATACAGTAGTGGACTGGCCACTCTTAATACTGGCTGTTAAAATCAAATGGGTGCAAGCTAGATGTGTAGTATTGGAGTGGCGGCCACCCTTTGCTCTGGACCAATGTGGTTATTAAGGAGCCATGCTTCCTCTATTGTTCTGTGAGGAGGAAGAACAGATCAATGATTCCCAGCACTCGGCTGTACTGTAGCTGCAGGAGGGAGGCTGCAGCAGGCATCACCAGGCTGCAGCCCCTCCGTGTGCAGAGTGCTGAACAGTGGGCTGCACTCCCTCCCTCCCCCCTCCTCTCTCTCTCTCTCACTCCTGCCCCCCACCCCTCTTTCATGTGTGTGGAGCAGATCTGTCTGCAGCCTCGGGCAAGTGCAAGTTAACAAATGTACAGAGCGCATGTGAAGTCTCATTTGCATAAATCTGTAGATGTCGCTTCATTTCCTTAAATGGATTCCTTTGTGTTTAATTGATTTGTTTTTCCCCCTTGTGCACGTGGAATTTATTTCAGAGCTGGTTGAGTAAGATGACGGCTGTGTTTGACAATTAATGTTATTTATTTTTTGCATAATTTGTCAGTCTGACCTTTATTGCAGTGAAATGGAAAAACAGCAAATGTTTATTGTCATTGTCACTGAACAAGTGTGTTGTTCAGGTGTTTTTTTCCACTGGTCTGTACCCAACAGGAGTAATGACAGGCCAGTTGCAAATTTGGCATAGATAAAAGGTTTTTAGATACAGCATACTCTGGCTTAATTGCAGCATTTGCCCATGGATTTAATATAACATGTTTTTCTGTTAGGCTTTTATACACACAATTTTAACCATCCATTGCATTAATTTATATTTGGTGTGTAGTCCCGCGTGTTCACCAGGGAGAGGATGCAAATGACTGTTTATTGTGTTATTCCTGAACATGATGGTAGCACATAGAGATTAAGGCAGACGCCCTCTCCGAAAACACGTTTTACTGTGGCCTTGTGTGTTTGTGTTCTCTCGGTGGCAGGGATCCTCCACTGACATCATCTGTAGCTGTATAATCATCCAGGCCACAGCCTCTCCTCAGGGGAGTCCAGCTGAGACCAAGCCTCTCTCTCCATATCTATCTATTTATCTCGCTCTCTCTCTTTGACTGGATTTCTCTCTCTCTCTCTCTCTTCTCTGTTCGCTTCTCTCTCTCTCTGCTCTCTCTCTCTCTCTCTCTCTCTCCTCTCTCTCTCGCTCTCTCTCAAGGTTGCCGTGTTATGGCTGAGTGTGACACCAGTGATGGATGAATTCGAACACAAGTTTGA
>NW_023340095.1:13113380-13121929 GCF_004916995.1 Morone saxatilis | reverse complement strand
TGTCTCACCATCAGACAAGAAGATAAAAAACATGGATAAACAGCCTTAATCACGTTCTGACAATCATAAACGAATCAAAACCCACCACTAACAGGTGTCAGATATACCCTGGTTATAACAACTTACACGCTGAATACTTATCCACTTCAAAGAGACAACTATATTGTGTCACTTTGTTTTTTACTCATATCACATTAATACTTACAACAAATAAAATACAAACAACACTATTATCACAAATAGCTCAGATCGCATGGCCTATCTTCCCGAAACTTTACATCTACAGACATATAAACCAGAATACAGACATTGCATACATAAATTAAATATGTATTCATGATCTTCCAACAATGATACTGGCCTCTATATCATAAAATGTATTAAATATAAGCTGTGTCTTGCAGACTAAATGAACCACCACAATCCCACAGCTTTACCCAGCTTCGCAGAGATGCAACGCAGCCATAGCTCATCTACTTATGCACCAATGCTTTGCAGCTCTGCTTCTGCAGCACAACCAGGACTTTAAATGCAGATCCATCTTCAGGTGGGAACAGGCGATACATAAAAACAATATAGTCATAAATTACTAATAAAATATAGAAGCCACATTAGTAATATAACTTATAGGATGTAGCATTATGTGATATAGACTATGAGGGTGAGAGATACCTGAATTACATGCCTCAACCGCATCTGATGATGCATATTCGAACCTATACAAGCACACATCTAAAACAATCTAGTCACTGAAATGTGAGACTTGCTCGTTCAACTTAGTCTGCTACGGAGTAATTATTTTTGATCACTGTGTAGTTCACAACAACCGATAAGTTCGAGTCATGTCTTGGCTGAAATGTCCTTACTCACTAGACCTCACAACTTCAATTTAAGCTGATACATCTAATTCTTCGATTGAGATACACCTACATACTAATGCTGTATTCAGGTGTGGCAGAATTACATAAACCAACATAAATTCATAAAAATCTCAGCATATACCATAACTATCATCCACTAACCAACATTACAATAACAAACCCAACAAAAATCCACCAGAGACTCAGCACCACACTCACGCCATTACACCAACCAAAACAAGAAAAGAGAAAAAAAAAAAACAGAAAAAAAAGAAAACACAAAAAAACAAAAAAATAATAACACACACACAGCAAGCCACACACCACACACAACATCAGTATGACTCTCATGGATCAGATGAGATTCCACAACACTCTCAATAAGAAAATATACTCTCATATCAACAGCCATATACACATTATCAACAGATAAGTGGCCATCTGCCACCTAATTAATACATGGCATAGTATACAAAATAAATGGGATGCAAGCTACATTTCCAAGCATATAAATGGAGATGGCGGCCACCCCTTATGCTCTGGACCCAACATGCTGGTAATTCCTATTAAGTGCGACCCCATCGCATTCCTCCTATTGCTAATACTTGTGAGGAGAGAAGACCAGATCAACCTGTCCCTCCCAAGACACACTACGAGCTGTACTAAAAATAGAAGTCAGGTAGGGAGGCTGCATTGCAGCGCATCACCTAAAGACATGCAGCCTCCTCCGATAGTGCAGAGTGCATAGAACAGTATGACGCAGCTGCACATCCTATCCTACTCAACCAACACCGCCCTCATACCTCCTACTCACTCTCATATCTCTCTATCATCTACTACCTCTCTACACAATCTCATTCACCTTACAGACCATATAAAAAAACACAAACAACAACCAGTACAAACAATAAACACTCCATCACCAATTAACAACACAATATGCAAAAAAAAAAACAAATCAAACACCATCCTGCCCCAACCCCTCTTTCATGTGTGTGGAGCAGATCTGTCTGCAGCCTCGGGCAAGTGCAAGTTAACAAATGTACAGAGCGCATGTGAAGTCTCATTTGCATAATCTGTAGATGTCGCTTCATTTCCTTAAATGGATTCCTTTGTGTTTTAATTGATTTGTTTTTCCCCTTGTGCACGTGGAATTTATTTCAGAGCTGGTTGAGTAAATGAACGGCTGTGTTTGACAATTAATGTTATTTATTTTTGCATAATTTGTCAGTCTGACCTTTATTGCAGTGAAATGGAAAAACAGCAAATGTTTATTGTCATTGTCACTGAACAAGTGTTGTTGTTCAGGGTGTTTTTTCCACTGGTCTGTACCCAACAAGGAAGTAATGACAGGCCATTTGCAAATTTGGCATAGATAAAAGGTTTTTAGATACAGCATACTCTGGCTTAATTGCAGCATTTGCCATGGATTTAATATAACATGTTCTTTCTGTTAGGCTTTTATACACACAATTTTAACCATCCATTGCATTAATTTATATTTGGTGTGTAGTCCCGCGTGTTCACCAGGGAGAGGAGCAAATGACTGTTTATTGTGTTATTCCTGAACATGATGGTAGCACATAGAGATTAAGGCAGACGCCCTCTCCGAAAACACGTTTTACTGTGGCCTTGTGTGTTTGTGTTCTCGTCTGGCAGGGATCCTCACTGACCATAAATCTGTAGCTGTATAATCATCCAGGCCACAGCCCCTCTCCTCAGGGGAGTCCAGCTGAGACCCAAGCCTCCTCTCCTCCATATCTATCTATTTATCTCGCTCTCGTCTCTTTGACTGGATTTCTCTCTCTCTCTCTCTGTCCTCTCTCGCTCTCTCTCTTCTCTCTCTCTCTCTCCTCTTCAGTTCTCTCTCTCTCTCTCGCTCTCTCTCAAGGTTGCCGTGTATGGCTGAGTGTGACACCAGTGATGGATGAGTTCGAACACAACTGGCTGCATGGCCCAGGATCTTTTGTGGTTTCAGGGTTTGTCTATGCTCTGTGATCCCATCAGTTGGTTCCAGTGGAATGCACCCTCAGTCACTCAGATGTGGTCTACTGCAATGGAGAAAAAAAAATGTTTCTCACATCAAAAAAAGAAAGAATTAATAAAAAGATCTGCCAAGCCATCTGGGCTGTATAAATGTGTGCTTCATCACTGTGGAAACACTAGTAGTCTGTGATGCGACCAGCCATATTGAATGGCACAGGCATTTGGCAGACGTAGATACAGAACAAGGAAGCAAATTTGCGATCTATATCAATCTATACTCACCCAACCCCAACCCTGTTCCCCCACACATACACATTTGGCAGCCGTTCAAAGGGTCTTATGGTCCACCTGTGTCTCCTAAAAATTTTATTTATATGCAAATAATTAATGTATACATATGTAACCACTAATTAGTAATCTATGTATAGTCACCTGGAACATTTCATACCAGTGCATTTTATTTTCTGTAGTGCAGGGAAGGTGAGAATGTGGAGGGCATTTGACTTTGACACTGACTTTGACCATAATGGAAACCAGTTCGAAACATATAAAGCTATAAAAAGACATTTTTGACCACCGGGGGCAAAAATACCCAGAAAACATAGAGCAAAACCATTTATGCTAATTGATTGGCTATAGCTAATGTGTTAGCAAACACATTATCTGATGTCCTACTGTATGTGTTCACTGTTTTTTTGGTCTCCACCAACTCCTTAGCAACATATCTCGGTCTTTGGCTTGCTAACTGCATTCTCCTCTATTAACTTGTTCAATTTGACTCTATGCTGTTTCCTGCTTTTTGCCGTAATTACCTAACCGTAATCATGCAGTTCTAGTACAAGCACATTCTACCAAATGTACCTTGCTTATATTGGTCCTTTATATTCCTGGAACCACAGATTGTACTGCAATGAGTGATCCTAATAGAAAATGGATCTGCCTTCATTGTAAGCCTTGCAAGCAACAATTCTTCGTTGTAAGCCTCTCCTTTGTCTTGTGCAACTTGTTGGAAATATTTACCATGTAGTGTGGCTGCTTCATGAGCTTCTCTAACCAGCAGAGGTCTGCCTTTGCAATGTCCTTCCATTTATTGGCGTTGATGTGGAACGTTTTGTGGTTGATGCTGACGTTGTTCTTGTACCACTCTCTTTAATATCTAGGTGCCTGCTTGCCAGTATGCAGATGAGAGTGAAATGTCTGCTTTAACATGAATCAGTCATTGTACCGATCTCTCTTAGCTGGTGTTTCAGGATTGCCATAGAAATCCAGTAAATATTTGTTTTCTCTTACATGGTAACAGTTGTTTTGCAGCAGATTTTAAGGAGACCCCCAGTATGAATTTTGCAGGGCTCTGAGGTGTCTGTACTGGCAAGGCAAAGTGATCCGTGCACATATGGGAATGTGGCAAAGCCAAGAAGAACTTCTACTTACTGTTTATGGGCAGTTCAAGCATCCTTTATGCATTTGGAAATGCACAATGGGTGCACTGCACAACTTGCTCTCAATGGAAGATGGCATTAAGATCTGTATGCTGCAGATTCATAGTAGAGCTTCAGTATACAGCTGATGGAGGCTTGATGGAGACCCTTGACCTTGGACATGAAACTATATAGACTAAAGAGCCTGCCATCTGTTCTGTAGGGTATTTGAAGCTACTGTGATGTAGTTTTGCTGGGCATGGAGGTGGATAATGGCTGTGATGAAGATGATAAGTAAGGTGGGTGCAATGATTCATTCTTGGTTTACTCAGGCTCTGACTCATGGCCGCTGCTAAGGCATGGGATGATATGAACATTTTATGTCTGGATTATCGTGAAAAATAATTGCGATACAGGATATTATCACGATAATAATGTAAATATACTTAATACTTTTAAAATTGGACTAAAACTTACTGGAATCACTTTACCTTAGATTTTGTTATGAAACACAATTATTGTTACGGATAGGAACAGCATCACCCTGTTCTGTATTTTTTTATTTACATATCTGGTTTAACTTTGCTTGTGGGGGATACAACGGGCAAGCCAAGCCCAGTCTTGTTCAGTTTAGTTCAGCCATGGTGACAGGATTAGGATTTTGGAATGACTGGAAAGATGCGGGCTCCCGCCTGTACCCTTGTTCAAAATAAATAAAAAAAATATATATAAATGCAGCACTCAATGCTGGCGAGCTGGATTAAAACGATAACAGAAATTCACAGGGATAAATTTATCTTAGTGTTTTTTTTACCATGATATCCAATAATATCGCATATTGTTCCATCCCTAATGTTGTTATTAAGCTGTGTTTTGATTAAATCAGTGCAGAGTTTATGCTTATGACATGATAATTGCTTTTACATTTTTCATTTTATCTCAACACATGAGCACATGCTCTGATGGTCCTCTCACAAATGATGTGCTAATAGCTATTGCTAAAAAGTTTTTGATGAGACAGGTCATATGTCAGAGTTTAGACAAAAGATTGCTCTGTGAAACAGAAACCAAACAAACAAAGAATGAATACATTACTGTGAGACATACCAAGCACTCCTCTGTTTTCTTATTTGCATATATGATTCTGCCATTAAAAGAATTTTTTCTTTTTAGAATTTACCTTTCATCTGGTACACTGGGAGTTGGGCAGGTCTTTTCCACATGACCTCAATTACATTATTGGTACACAAATGATTAATTCCAAACCATGTCTTTGTTTATTTTTGCCTGTTGTCTTTATTTCCTTCATTGAAATATGAAAGCCTCTTGAAAGTCAGAGCAAATATAGGTCACCATCACTGGTGCAATGGTGTAACAAATGCCATTTCTCCAGCTTATGTTTTGCATTTTTATGTAATTGGACAGCATATATGTGTGATGCTCATGGATGAATCATTAAAGGAATGCATATGAGGTCATCAAATAACACATTTCATCAAAGGTGTTGGAAGAAAGGAATGATAAGAACAACCAGACTGAAAAAATAACAGATGAATATACTGTGTACATATATTGTCATAGTATAATCTCCTTTACTTTTACTTTAACTTGAGATTTGAGTTTGGTCAGGTTGTTTTTGCTCTCATTTTAACCTAACAGCTAAACAGCTAGAGAATGTAACTGTCCACAGACATGTCAACACATGAAATTTACCGTAATTAGACATTCACTCCAGATTGGAGTGGTTCTTAATGTTTTCGCTGTGTAGATGTTTTTTCACATAATTGTAAGCAGAAAACCCTTGTAAAAGAATTACTTAGCTGAGTTGGAAGTATTTAATATGTCTTAGTATGGTAGCAGAGTCTAGACACTTTAATTTAGAAGTTAAAAGCCTAAAGAAAATTGGGATGTTTTATTTATCTAAATTAATATTAAATGGCAATAGCCATTTCATTTTAAAAGATCAGTTTATGCCTACCCATTTCCATTATACAAATTAAATACATACGTTATTCAAGTTAAAATAGAGATAGTAGCTTTGCTTTACACCCTTTCCGGGTAGCCTCAAACTAGACCCCACAGATCCAGCAGGCCAAAAAACAGAGCTCATGTTCCCACCTATTATTATTAGTCATTTTGATTGCATCGTCTTTTAGTGGAGCAAGAGAGACACACACATATCAACTGTGACATGAATAAACAGATCTATCATTTTGAGATATGGTGATAAGGATATCAGCCTTCTCATTAGTCTGATCGGTTACATCAGAGTAGCATTTATCTGAAGTGGGTGGACTTTCTTTAACTTACTGGGCTGTATTACACTGATTAGGTGTTCCTGTTATTGTGTCTACCCTGTGTAGGTATAGTATGTGTATTTTGTTGCTGCTATATGCTTGCTTGTTCTTTGCTCTTTCTGATTCAGCCATAATAACCAAGCGTAATCTTTGAGTGCTCAGCAGTCTGTCAGAGGACAGTCAGTACACTTCCACCCGCTTCCTGTCGGCAAACTGCATATTATAAAGTCACTCTTGGAAGTGGTATAAACCCTTAAAGGTCCGGTGTGTAACATTTAGGAGGATCAATTGGCAGAAATGGAATATAATATTCATAGATATGTTTTTCATTATTGTGTAGGAATCCTTGTGTTTTCATTACCTTAAAATGTGCCATTTTCATCTAAAGACACTGCATGTAGCTTTCCTTCGAGCCCACCATGTTGAACCGGCATGTTTCTACAGTAGCCCATAGTGGACAAACCAAACAATGGCTGTAGATAAGGCCTTTCACGTTTTTGGAGAGTTTCACAGCCATTAGTTTCTCCTACACATTTCACAGCTCGTTCTCATTCCCAGTTCGTCAAATACAGACACCAGAGATGTTCAGTTAGTTGCAAGCTGAAAATTCACAGCTAGATGCCACTAAATTCTACACAGTGGACCTTTAAATAATGATACTATTCCCACTATTACTACTACTACTACTGATACTACCACTTCTACTACTACTACTAAATGTATCAATGTACAGTAGCATGTTCTGTAGAAATGCAACAGCTCATATTGCTTGACAGTGGTGTAACATCATAACAATGACATGGAGAAAAAGAAAGAGATTTCCTCATACCTCATACTGATGCTAAAACTGTGATTCGGATCTATGATGAGCTTCAAAAGTACAAGAACAAATACATTTATTGCTGCTTTCCAATGTGTCTTAGACTGTGGCTGGATGATGCTATATAGTATACAAGAGAGAGGTGTTTTGTGCTACAACAACAACAGGGATGGAGGAGGATTGCAGTGCTGTCAAGGCGAGGTACAGTGAGGACACTGGTGAGGATGCAGAACATTGCAGGGTCGATTGACAATTGTTTTTAATTGCATCAAAGAAACAACACAAATCCTCTCACGTAAGACTGTCAGTAAATGTTGACTTTTAACAGACACTATATAAACCAGATAGCTAACCCACAATGGATTTAAATGTCCACTTAAGAGCCATAAAACAATGCAAATGTAAGGCTTTGAGTGAATGCTTAGTAGCAATACTGCTAACTGTGCTGTGCTATTCTTATCTGCTGCGTTGTGTTTGTGCTCAGAAAGTCATTTGTTTGTAAAGACTGTAATGCAGTGCTGGCTGCAAAAAAGCCTCTAGGCTCAAAGCTATCCTGTTCGAGGAAGTGCAGGACCTTTTATGTTGACATACGGTCCAATGATATAATGGCTCTCTGACTGCACAAGCTGAGGCCCCACTAACTCTTCTGCAAAACTTCCTGGCATAGGAAGTGTTGGTACCACATTCACTACAGTGCTGACAAATCTTATTTCCTGTGGATGAGGCAGTAGGCTGCTCTAAATTCATATTTTCTTGTCAACCTCTTCTAGGTATACGATTGTTAAGCAAATTTTCTGCGCAAAGCTACGTTGCAGTTTTGCCAACATTTTTATATAAACGTGTAATATTCTCTGATTTAATTTGATTTATCCTGCATTTGTTTTTGTCTTTATAGGTCATTTAAGCTTTTATTTTGTAGTTTTATACTCTCTTGATGGTCCTATCCTATTATGTTGTTCTTGGCATCAGATGTTTCCTTTTCCTTTTCTTTGCCCCTTTCTCTCTCTTTCCACCTCCCTACTCTCTCTCACTCCACCTCTTCCTCATTCTCCCCTCCCCTTTACTATCCCCCCTGACGCCCCCTCTGAATCCCCTCCTCTCTGCATCTCTGTTATACCCCCCCAACGCCCCCACACACCCCTTTCTCACTACCCTGCATCTCCGTTAT